>NC_143486.1:77043297-77288297 GCF_027475165.1 Benincasa hispida
GTAAAACTGTAGATATGTTATAATGTCAATGTTATCCCCTAATTATATATGAGCTATGATTGCATTCGAGTCGTTTCATTTCGAAGAAAGTCAAGAGCTTGGAATATATCTTTACTCAAGGGATCGTTTGGATCGCATATATTATTTTATAGATATGAATATTAAACGTTTAAAATTTAAATATTTGGGATGATTAATGTTTGTGTTTGGATATACATAATAATTAATGTATAGAAGTTAAAAGAAGGTTGTCTTTAAATATAAAAAAAATGAACCAAAATATTTACAAAATACGATAAAATTTTAAAACTACCAATGATAGATGTTAATAGACACTGATAGATTTCTATCATTGACATTGATAGACATTGATAGAAGTGTATCAGTGTCTATCAATGTCTATCATTGATAGTTGTAAATTTTTATTATATCTTATAAATATTTTCAACAGTTTTATCATTTGAAATAATTTTCCTTAAAAGAATGTGTTCGATTTACCAATTTTGTATATAAAAATCAAAATTAAACAATTACTTAATAAAATGTAAGAAATCGAACATGTAATGTAGTCGTAATTATTATTATATTGATTAATTATTTAATCAATTAAAATATCTTTAAATGAATATTTTTAAATTAAATATTATTTCATTAGAATATTAGTAATTAACAGTAAGCTTTTATATTAAATAGTTAAGATTACATAAAATATCAATGGTATTGTATTAGTTGAAATTTATAAAGTCTAAATAATATATTTATATTTAATAATTGAATAATTAATAGTAATAATTAATTATGAAAAAGTGCTAGGGTGACTCGCTACTCGATATACGAATGTTAAACTGAAAACACTGACAACAACTGTAACAACAAAAATACCAACAACAAGTAAACAAGTAAAGACACAATAGTTGGTAACCTAGTTCGTTGATAAAAACTTACTTATGGGGGGCAGAAAACCCAGGAAAGATAATCTACTAATATTAAAGAGTTCAACAATTTACAATGTACATAGTACTTATCTATAATACATCAACTAATACAATGGCTCACATAGAGCTTAACTCACATTGCACCTAGGTTCCTCCTAGATATGAGACTCCCTCTCATCTAAACTTATGCTTCTCATAAGTATGTTAATGTTAGCATGTGACACTTCGGCACCTGATAGTGTGTGAGACTCTTCTAGACTTCATTATCCTTCTCTTGGATTAGTGAACTCCCTTAACCGCGAACTCTTAAGTCCCCTTAAGACAGAGAACTTCTTCTGAAGTTGAGTTTTAAGCTCCCCCTAAGATTAAGAATCCCTTCTCTGGCAACAATGACTTAGGCTCCCCCTAGGACTTTAAAACTCTTCAATGTGTTGTACACAACGAATGAAAAACATGCACAACATAACAGTGAGCAGACAAGTAAGAACATAATATAGAATAGTTCAGTCGGAATACAAAATAATGTCTTGCTCAATTACGCAAATGCAACAACCCTAAATGGTTTACAACCCTCACTTTAAATAAACAAATCCAATAAAGGAAATAAGTCCTCATTTGGAATAAAAAGCCGCACTTCAAAAAGGAACATATCAGACTAAATATCACAGCCAAATATTTTCAGATACGGAAAAAATATTCTGTAGGAAAATACTCTAATGTCACAACTGAATGTTAATACTTTATTTGAGACATCTACAAAACTACTGCCTTAGAGAAAATTATAAGACCAACAAACTAAATCTCAAACAATTGATATTAATTTATTAATTAATCATACTCTATTCATCTCTTAGGTATAAAAATCCCACAAGTATGGAGGCTATTAAAAAACCCATGTTAGATGGATTTTAAAGTTCCCTGAATAATAATATCCTGAGTTTTAAAAAGTAAAATCCTGTGAAACAAACACAAATATTATGTTTGAAATCTGACAATATCTATGAAAAGACTTTAAGGGATTATTATAGATTCAATCCTTTTTCAAAACTTATTTTCGTAAATGTCCAAATACTTGGATGTTTTCATAAAAAGGATTTAATGCCATTTTCAGGCAAAAATACCCCGAATGGGGTGACTGAAGAGAGAAAATTGGAGAGATAAAATGCATTTATTATATTATTTTCCATATTTACGAAGCATCCATAATGTGGGAGAGAGAAAATGCATTTATTATTTAATTTAATTTGTTGAGATTTCTTTCTATTTTCAATTGGAGAGAAAAAATACATTTAATATAATTTTATTTTTCATTTAACCCATTTGACATATCCAGCAACTGGTTTTATCGACGGATTCATTGTTATTTTTAAATATACCTTAGAATATTATATTAGATGTCTGTAATGTTATAACCAATATATAAAATATACTGGTATATATATATATATATATATATATATATATATCTTACGAAGGTATTATAATTAAAGTGTGGGGTGGGGGAATCGAATCTCTGACCTTGATATATACTCAAATACAACTAGTTTTCACAACAAATTGTTAGTTTTTTTTTGCGAATTCATGATTATTTTTAAATATACCTTTAAATATTGTATTAGATGTTTGCAAATATTCTAACCAATATATAAAATATAATGGTAAATATATTTGATAGGTACTCAAATACAACTAGTTTCATGGTAAATTGTTGATTTTTTTAGTGGATTCATGGTTATTTTTAATTATATCTTTGAATATTGTATTAGATGTTTGTAAATATTCTAACAAATATACAAAACTTAATGATAAATATATTTAAAATGTACTCAAATAGATGATTGTATCGTTCGAAAGTTTTGATATAACAGTATCCATATAGTACAATATATATTACAAGTATATATTGTTTAACCGAATTCCTTTATCAGTTATACCACAGTTTATAAATCATAAATCACTGTATATATCATAAATTTTATTTATATTACAATATATCTCATAAATTCAAAGTAGTCGAAAATAAACAAAAATATCAACCGCAGTACATACATACCAGATGGACTCAATATTCAACCTAATATATATATATATATATATATGTATATTTAGGGTTAAGAAAACAAAAAGGAAATTTTATCATTGATTTGTGTGTGCAAGAACCCGCTACATGTTAGGAATGTCCTAAAACTCGCCATTCATAATATATGAGACATATTCTATTTTTCAATAAAAGTATTATTAAAATTCCATTCTGTTATAAAATCTAATAAACGAATTCATGGCTATAGTATCAATACTTTAACTTTATGTAGAGACATAAAAGAGGATCAAGTTATAGTATATATCATAAAAGGTCTATAAGTATATGGATGAGATTGGGTACCTCATCCTGGGGACACTATAGATGCGGCCCACGTTGTATACTGATACAAACGATGTGATCCCAAAATCATTCATGTGGAGATATGGAAGTGGGGGCATCCTATGCAAAAGACGTTAGATAAGACCGGACAACGAAATAATCACTTTTCTTTATAACGATCGTCTGTTAAAACTGTCTATTTCAATTCAACGACCTAAGGTAACTCGATCTTAATCCTGAGCTAATTATGAACTCTTATTTATTGGAGATTATCCTTTGATCTGCATAGGTGAGAGTAGTTTGACAACACTGTTCAATAAGCCTCCCATATTGGGGATAAAACCAGATAGATAGTTGAGGACATAGTCCTGCAAGATGAAATTCACTCCTACCTAATTTAGGGTTAGCAGATAGGTTATTCTCTTAAGTACTAATTCCTAGTTTTGAACAAAGGGACCCACCCTCTCATGATAGAGAGGGACATGGTTTATTAGTTGGACTATAAACCAATTGTTCAATAGAGAATCAGTGGTGACTTAAGGAGTAAGATGTATTTTACAAGGGTAAAACAGTCTTTTTGACCTAGCTGTAAATATGAGTGACCTGTGAAGGATCGACTTAAAGATTATGGTTAAATCAAGTGGACAGAAATATATCTACAGTGAGAAGAGTGCAATTATCGAGCTATAGTAGTATGTCTCAGTAGTTAACGAATATTAATTAATTCGGATTAAAGAGTTTAACCGATTAATCTCAAATCGTTTGAGCTCATGATCTGTAGGTTCATAAGGTTCTTCTACTAGCTTGTAAAAGATTAAACCTTAGATTAAAATATTGAGTGGATTTGAAATGTTCAAATTCAATTTTAGGGTTTGGATAATTATATTCGATATAATTAACGTTTAAATTTGTTGAAATTAAACGTATTTGGAAAGTTAAATATATTTAAATAATGATTTATATATTGATTACATGAATATGATTCATTTTTAAATTAGGTGTTTTAAAATTTAATATTTGATATTAAATTATTATTAATTAATTTCATTTCATTTTTTAAAATAAGAAATTCCATTTTAGAATATGAATTTAAAATTAGGTTTAATTTGATAAAATGAAAAATTATATTTTAATAAGGGTTTTAAATTGTCAAAGTGGATTTATCCTTAAAAATTGTATTTTGAATGGATTAATTCATAGATTAACACTTAACTCACTTGGATCATGCTAATTGAAGTGTTAATCAACTAATTCTTGTAGTGCTTGCATGAATCAAATGAATAAATACTTCAAATTTAAGAAATTTGAAAATCATACCATCTGAATTTTGAGAAAGAAATTTCTACTGAATATTTTTTCTCTCAAATCCTCTCCAATTAATTTCCAATTCCCTTCCAATTCGGAGTTTCACACTCAAATCCAAGGTTGAGAATAGTAGAGAAGATTCTCTTGGTGGCCTACTGATGTTTTGAAGATCAAATTCGTGGAGATAACCAAGAAATCAAAGGGAATCTATAAAGATTGTAAAATTTTGAAACCGTCTGTGTATGTTCTTGTGTTTTAACATGCTTGTGACTCAAATTAAGTGTAATTAGAGTGCTTAATGATTTTGTTAGCTTCTGTTTATATATGTTTACTCAATCACCACATATTAATCTTTAATCGTTTGTGAGCCCCTTGCCACCATCAACCTGTTGGGGTTGATGCCCTAAAGTCTTGTGTCCTGTAGTTTGTAAACAGTTATATGAACACATGTGATTGTTAATATATGATATTTACATCACATCTTGTTGTTTTGGACATTTACTTGTTTTATTTGCTTTACCACAAAAATCTCTGGTTATCTGTATGTGACTCAAGTATGTATGTGGTGACATACAAGTGGATCATGTTTTGAGTGATAACTAAAATGGTCTGTAGTATATGGATATAGGAGGGAAACCTTATCCTGGTAATGCTATGGACGCGGCCCACTTTATGGAATGGTCACAAGTGTTGTGACTTGCCATAGATGATCTGATCCTGATCATTCGTGTTAGGGACATGCGAATGGGGGCGTCCTATACAAGGTGTTTGTATAAGACCTGATTATGAAGTTCTAATGTCTCGTTATATAACACCATTCATGACAGAGATTTTACTTCACTAGGATGACAATAGGTAACATGACCTCAATCCTAAGTGAGTTAGGAACTCCTGCTATTGAGGGCGGTCTTTTGATTTGGATGGGTGCGAGTGACCAAGTCACCGATTCAACCCTACAATTTTGGGGATACGTCTGATTTGGGAGCTGGAAACTCAACTACACAAGATGGAATTCACTCCTTCCTCGAGGCAGGGGTAAGTAGATAGATGGCTCCCTTAAGGGTTATTCTGGGGCTTGAACGATGTGGCGCCACACACCTTCTCTTGGCCCGAGAGGTGTTCACACATAGTTGGAGTATGTTGTATTGTTCATTAGAGGAATCAGTGGTACTTAAGAAGTGAGATGTAACTACAGGGGCAAAACGGTAAATTGGCTCAACTGTACTTACGAGCATCTGTGAAGGGTCATCGTACTCATGATTGGTTATATCCAATGGACACAGAAATACATCTGTGGTAAGAAGAGTTCAGCTGTTGGTCTTTAGTTGAATCACTGATAGTTAACGGATGGTGAATCTCGTGGCTAAAGAGTTTAGTCAACCATTCACGTACTGTTGGAGCTTCGAGCCACAGGTCCTTTAGGTCACCTGGGTAACTTGGATAAAGTCGAGAACCAGTACTTGGGTTAATTTGAAATGTTCAAATTGACAAGAGGAAGTTCAATTATATGTGATATAATTGGACTGGTTAATTATATATGATATAATTGGCTAAATATATGAGATACATTATTTTGGAGGAAATTAGATATAAATATGATTTATATCAAGAAGAGAAAAAAAAATACTATAGTAGATATATGATATCAAACTATAGGATATAAATATAATATGATTATATTTATTAATTAAATTAATTGATTAATTATTTAATAATTAACCAATTAAACGTTTGAACATGGGAACGTGGAGTCGCGAAGGTTAAGGTAACCGACGGGTTGAACTATGAAAGTGGTTTTCATTTTGAGATTTAATTCATTCGTGCATTCGATATCCCGTGCCGCAAAAGAAACCGTGAAAGAGCGATCGTCGAGAGCCTATACGATAGATTCTCATTCGTCTAAACGATTGTCTGGTTCACGCGTTCCCTAAATGATCATATACCACTTTCCTAAACGATCGTCCAGTTTTTCCTAAACGATCGTGTAGTTCTACTATACGATAAGCGTCCTCACTATACAATAGTAGAGTTCTTCTTGTGCGTGCTTGCAATCTACACGAAATCCTATCCTCCGTCCTCTACCAAACTCACCAGAGCTCACTCTTTGGGTTTTTGACACCGAGGACACTTGGGTTTCCCTGGTAGTGGTGTTGTCCTCGAAGCCTTGTTCGTGTACGTTCGAATTGTGCAGTAACAGTCGAGAGACTCGCTGGGTGCTAGTAGATCGGTGGAGTTTTCCGCTGTTGTGGGTTCACATAAACGAAGACCGTCTTCCTCTGGTATGAACCCCTTTCTCTACGTTTTATCGTATTCTGAGCATGTTGTTGATGAGTTTAATATGCATAACTGTTAGTATAGAATGTATATCGTTTATGTTTTGGTCACTGAGAAATCGGAGCGATCTAAGCCCGCTCATGGAACTCTCGGTTTTGAGATCCTTCAATTGGTATCAGAGCCAGGTTTCTAATACTCTGATTTCATTTGTTGCAACAAAATAACGTTTACATTCATGGTGGGTGCATTTCTACACTGTTTTTTAAGTGTTAATACTGTTGTGAATGTATCGGATTAATGGATGTTTTCGGGATGAATTGGCTCGGTCTGTTTAAATTCCTTTTACATTTGCGGTTGTATGTAAAAGCCACTGCGTTTTTGGGCATATATAATCATAATTGATTTTTTATTCAAAGCGTTTGAAGTCTTGGGTCGTTCGTTGAAGTCCTGGGAAAAGGTTGCGGCTCTTCGAGGAAGGAGATGATCTTGGGTTGATCGCATCGTGCGGAAAAGGTTCTATGCGATTGTTGTCCATCACATCATGAAGATGAAGGACTATGCGATCGTGGTTGAACGCATCGGTTGAACGATGGGGTATGCGATCAAGAGTTGGTCGTATCGGGCAGACGATCGCTGAGTATCATTTAATGCACGCGTGAGCTAGACGATCGTTTAGGTCAGCAAGCTTGATCGCTTAGTAACTGACTAAACGATCGCTTAGCATCGGAAGGTAAATCGTTTACCAAGTTGCACGCATCGGTTAAACGATCAGACGCTCGCATATCGTTTAAAGCACGTTAGACGATTGTTTAGGTCAGCAAGCTTCATTGCTTAGTAACTGACTAAACTATCGCTTAGTAACTCAAGATAAATTGTTTACCTATCGTCGCGCTGCACGATCGCAAGGACGATCAGGCTTCACAGCCTTATCATCGTCTATGCGATCGTTTGCTAAAGTTCCTATCGTCTAGTGCGCACTGAACGATCGTCTACCTGCTAAAGATTGCTACACGATGGAGACCAGCTGACGGTTTAAGACCCAGTTCACCTGTGAACCGGTTTGCTCGATGAAAAATGTAATAGATAGGATTTTTTCATTCCGGTTCTTTTTTGGTTTAAAGGCTCATCCCGGTCCATTAATCTATTTGTTTAATACATGCGATGTATGTTTTATATGTCATATGGTATGCACATATAGTACATCCCACCTTAGGTTATGCATTGATCATACATCATCTCTTTATTGTAATTGTTATAATTTAGAGAAGCATGATTTTATTATGTAAGAGTATGCTCATGCATCATTAATATAAGAGTTATATTTATGCATGCATAAAAAGCATTGACAGACATCATCTTTATATTATAATTGTTATAGTATAAGGGTGAATGATAGCATGTTTGCTTGGTTATACACGTTATATAAAAGTTATATAGTAATGACCGGTCATTGCATGAAGCATGACACATATATTACTTTATAATTGTTATAAATGCCTCGTTATGCGCAATATTTTTTTAATTGTTTCTTTTTAAGAGTTAAAGAGAAATTAGAACTAAAAGAAATAAGAAAGACATGCATGCTCACTTAGGTTTAATTCATGTTTTAAAATGTTTAAAACTTGGATCACATAGACCTAAGATCACAGTTCTAATATG
This sequence comes from Benincasa hispida, assembly GCF_027475165.1. NCBI lineage: Eukaryota > Viridiplantae > Streptophyta > Magnoliopsida > Cucurbitales > Cucurbitaceae > Benincasa > Benincasa hispida. The sequence continues at coordinate 77,051,833 of NC_143486.1, forward strand.
ATTAGCAACCCTAAGACTTTAATTTTTTAATCAGTTTAATAGGATTAAATTGGCTAATAAAAGGTTGAAGTGTAGCAAATATATCTATAAGGGACCTTTTGTCTAAGGTGGGTTCTATCTAGACTGGGGTATTTAAGTTGACTTACCTGGAAACTTAGCTGGAAAGGTGAATTAGATAGATTTGATGCATGCATGCAAGTTAAGGACAGTCCATTAAAGTATTTAAATGTGACTACTTGAACTTGTTAATATTTCATAAACAAACGTTGTTTATGAGAATACTTTAAAAAGATCACTTAGACTAAAATCAGTAGCCGAATTGTCCAGATTAATGAATCCCTAGGTAGAACATTCAGTGGGAGGTACTTGGGGCATAAGATGCTTCACTTAAACCTTTCACTTTTCTCCTAAAATCCACAACGTGAGATCTATCCTCGGCCTGCGGCACCTTTGGTGTGTCCCCCCAACAGATGGTGTTTAGGTAGGTCAATATCAAGGTGGATGGAGAGAATATTCATAGTAAGTGGGAGCGGCAAGTGCGTTAGCATATCTCTCAGTCTCCCTCGTTAGGTTGAATAAAGTTACTGGGCATCGCCTCGAGGCACCCTGGGAGTGTCTCCCTAAAGAATGGCAGTTTTGCGCGTTTCCTTATTTGATCTCCTATAAGAGGATAAGGTAACTTAGTCTCTTGTCCTAATCTGTCTTTTCCCTATGGTAAGCACATTGGGCGAGACTCTGGCGCCAAAAATGAAGGGTTACACTTACACGGAATAGTTAAATGTTAACGAATCTGAACTGGAAAAATGGTGGCTGTTAGGTTTAGTTCCAAGAGTTGGTTCTGTCTAATGGTTGAGAATGTATCATCCCAGTGAAGGGACAATTGATCACCCCACCGGTGGCGTTTGTCCTGACTCACTGGGGCATCATTGCAAAATAAAAGTCTATAATTTTGGGTATTTGAAACTGTTTTGCAAAACTAATTGGTTTAAAAGTGGTTTAGCAAAAACTAATCAAGATTTGTTCCTATTTTCAGTAACTTTTTCAAATGGCTACAACCACCTTATCTTTGTTAAGCGCCGAAAAATTGACGAACGACAATTTTTCAACATAGAAACCATGATCACGACGATCCTAATCATCTAGGATCTCATGTTCGCTCTCACAGAGGCTTGTCTTCCTATTCCAGCTTCAAATGCCACTCGAAATGTTCGGGAGGCATACGAGCGATGGACAAGGGCGAATGAGAAGGCCCGAGCCTATATCTTGGCAAGTATTTCTGACGTCTTGGCCAAGAAGCATGAGCCTATGGTCTCAGCTCGTGAGATCATGGAGTCCCTATGGGGAATGTTTGGACAACCATCTGAACAGCTTATGCATGAGGCTCTTAAATATATATTCAACTCCAAAATACAAGAAGGCATCTCTGTTCGTGAACATGTGCTAAACATGATGGTCCACTTCAATGTGGTAGAGTTAAATGAGTCTACCATCGATGAGGGCAGCCAGGTTAGCATAATCTTGCATTCTTTGCCGGAGAGCTTCCTACACTTTGTTAGTAATGTGATTCTTAAAAAAGTGAAGTATAATCTTACAACTCTCCTCAATGAGTTACAGACAAATCTTTACTAGAAAGTAAGGAGAGGGAAAAGGGTGAGGAAAATGTTGCTTCATCTTCAAGGACGTTCCATAGAGGTTCGACCTTAGGAACGAAGTCTGCACCTTCTACTTCTAACTCTGCAAAGGGGAAGAAGAAGAAGGGTGGTAAGGGAAAAGAGAAGGAACCTACTAACCCACCGCCTATCGCCCCGAGGAGGTGTCCACTAGTTGCTAAAGGAAAGTGTTTCCATTGCAATCAAGATGGACATTGGAAGAGGAACTGTCCTCGATATCTGAAAGGGAAGAAAGCAGCCAAGGCGGATAAAGGTAAATATGATTTACTTGTACTCGAAACTTGTTTATTAGAGAATGATGATTCTGCCTGGATAATTGATTCAGGCGCCACTAACCATGTTTGTTCTTCTTTTTAGGGGATTAGATCTTGGCGACAGCTGGAGGCTGTTGAGATGACGATGTGAGTAGGCACTGGACACGTCGTCTCAGCTGTGGCAGTGGGAGGGATTCATTTGACTTTACAGAATAGGTTTCTATATTTAAATGATGTATATATTGTTTCTGAACTAAAAAGGAACCTTATTTCTGTAAAGTGCTTATTGCAATGTAAATACACTATTTCTTTTATTTTGAGCAAAGTGTTTATTCATAAAGATGGTATTTTTATTTGCACAGCAAATCTGGAATCAAATTTATATGTGCTAAGGCCGTTAGCCATTAATTCTCTTAATAATACTGAAATGTTCAGAACTGTCGTAACTCAATCAAAACATCAACGAATTTCTCCAAAAGAAAATGCCCAACTTTGGCATCTATATTTAGGGCACATCAATCTCAATAGGATTGGTGAAGAACGGACTTCTAAGTGAGTTAGAAGAAAATTCTTTACCTATGTGCGAATCTTACCTTGAGGGTAAGATAACTAAACGACCTTTGACTAGAAAAGATTTTAGAGCCAAAAGCCTCTTGAGTTAGTACATTCTGACCTTTGTGGTCCTATGAATGTGCGAGCCCGAGGTGGCTATGAGTATTTTATCAGTTTTACTGATGATTACTCTAGGTACGGGTATGTTTATCTTTTGCAACGGAAGTCTGAATCCTTTGAAAAGTTCAAAGAGTTCAAGGATGAAGTTGAAAATGCATTGGATAGACGGATTAAAACACTTCGATCAGATCAAGGTGGAGAGTTTTTGGACTCCGCATTTCAGGACTATTTGATAGAACATGAAATCATTTCCCAACTCTCAGCGCCGGGTACACTTCACCAAAATGGTGTAGTGGAGAGGAGAAATAGGACCTTGTTAGACATGGTTCATTCAATGATGAGTTACTCTTCCTTACCGGACTCGTTTTGAGGTTTCGTAGTGGAGACTGCGATGTACATACTCAACTGTGTTCCCTCCAAGAGTGTTACCAGAACACCTCTGGAATTGTGGTATAGGCGTAAAGCTAGTTTATGTCATTTTCGCATTTGGGGTTGCACCGCACATGTGCTTAAGGCTAATCCCAAGAAGTTGGAACCACGGTCGAGGTTATGCCTCTTTGTAGGCTACCCCAAAGATACACGAGGGGATTATTTTTATGATCCGACGGAAAATAGGGTGTTTGTTTCAACAAACACTACTTTCTTGGAGGAGGATCATATAAGGGAGCACAGTCCACGAAGCAAAGTCGTGTTACGTGAGCTTTCCAATGAAACTACTGAAACTTCAACAAGAGCTGTTGAAGTGCCTGCTATATCAACAAGAGTTGTTGATGGAAGTTCATCCAGTAGGTCGGTTCCACCTCAAGAGTTGAGGGAACCTCGATGTAGTGGGAGGGTTGCGAACCCACCTGTTCGCTATCTGGGTTTCATGGAAATCCTTGCTATGGTAGCAGATCGCGACGTTAAGGATCTGTTGTCTTATAAGAAGGCAATGGTGGATGTTGACCGGGATGAATGGGTCAAGGCCATGGATCTCAAGATGAAGTTGATGTACTTCAACTCAGTATGGGATCTTATAGATCAGCCTGATGGAGTTCACCCTATAGGTTGTAAATGGATCTACAAACGCAAACAAGGTGCTGATGGGAAGGTACAGACCTTCAAGGCTCGACTTGTGGCAGGTTATACCCAAGTAGAGGAAGTCAACTATGAGGAGACTTTCTCACCTGTTGCCATGTTAAAGTCGATCCACATCCTCCTGTCCATTGCAACTTATTATAATTATGAGATCTGACAAATAGACGTCAAGACGGCCTTTCTGAATGGAAATCTTGAGGAGACCATTTATATGGTGCAGACGGTCTTCTTAATGTTGTATGTAGACGACATCCTACTCATTGGAAATGATGTAGGTCTACTGACTGCAGTTAAAAACTGGCTAGCGACCCAATTTCAAATGAAAGATTTGGGAGAAGCTCAGTTTGTTTTAGGGATCCGGATTTTTCAGGATCGTAAGAACAAAGTGCTAGCACTGTCTCAGGTATCGTACATTGATATGATGTTGCTCAAGTACTCGATGCAGGACTCTAAGAGGGGCCTACTACCTTTCAGGCACGGAGTCACTTTGTCTAAGGAAATGTGTCCTAAGACGCCTCAAGAGGTTAAGAAGATGAGACGGGTCCCATATGCATATGCCATTGGCAGTTTGATGTACTCGATTCTTTGTACTCATCGAGACATCTGCTACGCTATGGGTATAGTCAGTAGGTATCAGTCTAACCCAGGCCAGGGTCATTGGACCGCAGTAAAGAACATCCTCAAGTATCTTTGGAGAAGAAGGGACTACATGCTCGTGTATGGTTCTAGGGATTTGATCATTACAGGATACACAAATTCTGACTTTCAGACTGATAAGAACTCTCGTAAGTCCATATTAAGATCAGTCTTCACTCTTAATGGAAGAGCTATGCACTAAGCAAGGGTGCATTGCCGACTCCACTATGAAGGCGGAGTGTGTAGCGGCTTGCGAAGTTGCTAAGGAGGCCATCTGGCTGAGGAAGTTCTTGACAGACCTGGAAATTGTTTCAGATATGTCTAGACCCATTACCCTTTATTGTGATAATAGTGGGGCAGTGGTTTACTCCAAGGAGTCAATGAGTCACCGACGCGGTAAACACATAGAGCGGAAGTAACATCTAATCTGTGAGATAGTGCATCGAGGGGATGTGATTGTCACGCAGATTTCTTCGGAGCACAATGTTACTGACACGTTTACGAAGGCTTTCACGGCTACAGTGTTTGAGGGTCACCTATGGAGAATGGGTCTACAGGATCGCCCGCAGCTGAACTAAAGCAAGTGGGAGATTTTATTATACTGGGCTTTTATATGCCCAAGTTTATTTTTTTGTACTCAGTTTTTTTGTACATCCCACTTCGCTTTAGGACAAGTGGAAGATTGTTAGGGTTGATGCTCTAAAGTCTTGTGTCATGTAGTTTGTAAACAGTATATACAAACACATGTGATTGTTAATATATGATATTTACTTCACATCTTGTTGTTTTTCTCATTTACTTGTTTTATTTTCTTTACCATAAACCAATAAAAATAAAATCCTTGGTTATATGTATGTGACTCAAGTATGTATGTGGTGACATACAAGTGGATCATGTCTTGAGTGATAACTAAAATGGTCTGTAATATATGGATATAGGAGGGAAACCTTATCCTGGTAATGCTACGGACGCGGCCCGCTTTGTAGAATGGTCACAAGTGTTGTGACATGCCACAGATGATCTGATCCTGATCATTCGTGTTGGGGACATGCGAGCGGGGGCATCCTATACAAGGAGTTTTTATAAGACTTGACCACGAAGTGCTAATGTCTCATTATATAACACCGTTCATGACAGAGACTTCACTTCACTAGGATGACCATAGGTAACATGACCTCAATCCTGAGTGAATTGGGAACTCCTGCCATTGAGGGCGGTCCTTTGATTTGTATGGGTGCGAGTGGCCAAGTCGCCAATTCAAACCTACCATTTTGGGGATACGTCTGATTTGGCAGCTGGGAACTCAACTACACAAGATGGAATTCACTCATTCCCCGAAGCAGGGGTAAATAGATATATGGCTCCCTTAAGGTCTGATTTTGAGGCTTGAACAATGTGGCGCCACACACCTTCTCTTGGCCCGAGAGGTGTTCACAAAAAGTTGGGCTATGTTATATTGCTCATTAGAGGAATCAGTGGTACTTAAGGGGTGAGGTGTAACTACAGGGGCAAAATGGTAAATTGGCCCAGCTGTACTTACGAGCATCTGTGATGGGTCATCGTACTCATGATTGGTTATATCCAATGGACATAGAAATATATCTGTGGTAAGAAGAGTTCAGCTGTTGGTCTTTAGTGGAATCACTGACAGTTACGGATGGTGAATCTCGTGGCTAAAGAGTTTAGTCAACCATTCACGTACCGTTGGAGCTTCGAGCCACAGGTCCTTTAAGTCACTTGGGTAGCTTGGATAAAGTCGAGAACCAGTGTTTGGGTTAATTTGAAATTTTCAAAATTGACAAGAGGAAGTTCAGTTATATATGATATAATTGGACTGGTTAATTATATATGATATAATTGGCTAAATGTATGAGATACATTATTTTGGAGGAAATTAGATATAATTATTATTTATATCAAGAAGAGGAAAAATACTATAGTAGATATATGATATCAAACTATAGGATATAAATATAATATGATTATATTTATTAATTAAATTAATTGATTAATTATTTAATAATTAACCAATTAAACGTTTGAACGTGGGAACGTGGAGCCGCGAAGGTTAAGGTAACCGGTGGGTTAAACTATGAAAATGATTTTCATTTTGAGATTTAATTCATTCGCGCATTCGATATCTCGTGCCGCAAAAGAAACCGTGAAAGAGCGATGGCCGAGAGCCTATGTGATAGATTCTCATTCGTCTAAATGATCGTCTGGTTCACGCATTCCCTAAACGATCGTATACCACTTTCCTAAACGATCGTCCAGTTTTTCCTAAATGATCGTGTAGTTCTACTATACGATATGCGTCCCCGCTATACGATAGCAGAGTTCTTCTTGTGCGCGCTTGTCGTCTACATGAAATCCTCTCCTCCGTCCTCTACTAAACTCACCAGATCCCACTCTTTGGGTTTTTTACGCCGAGGATACCTGGGTTTCCCTGGTGGTGGTGTTGTCCCTGAAGCCTTGTTCGTGTACGTTCAAATCATGCAGTAACAATCGAGAGGCTCGTCGGGTGCTTGTAGATCGGTGGAGTTTTCCGCTGCTGTGGGTTCACATAAACGAAGACCTTCTTCCTCTGGTATGAACCCCTTTCTCTACGTTTTATTGTATTCTGAGCATGCTGTTGATAAGTTTAATATGCATAACTATTAGTATAGAATGTATATCGTTTATATTTCGATCACTGTGAAATCGGAGCGATCTAAGCCCGCTCATGGAATTCTCGATTTGAGATCCTTCACGACCAACCATGGTATGTTGTCATTCGATCGTCCATCATGCCAGTCGTCATGCATCCACCGTTATCTAATTCAGGATTTTCCTATAACATATTACAACACATTGCAATATATGAATATTATTTTAGATAACCCATTGCAATATATGAATATTATTTTAGATAACCCACTTTATATATCATATATTACAAATGCTAATAAGTGTGCAATGTTGGGATGGAGCGTTGCAAAGCTGCTCATCCCAGCCCAGAAACGCACGCGCTTGTAGACTGGTTCACAGGAGTAGCCCAGTTCGATCGATTCAGCTGCGTCGGGGTCCAATTCAACCCTATTTTGTCCAGTTCAACCTCTTTTGGAGCATTGAAGGGCCGATTCAGGTAGTACAGGTCCGAATCGGGTTGGGTCGAATGGTCCATAGGCACTTTGAAGCAGTTTTTATGTGTGTGTGTGTGTGTGTGTTTTTTTTAATAATTAGCTTTATTGCTTGCTTAGGATGCCAAAGTTGGTCCATATAAGTGTTGTTTAAATATTTTATGCATGTGATGTATGTTATATTTACATTAAACATGTATGTGCATATTGTATGCCATGTAGATTTAAAATCCCACCATAGAAAAGCATGTTTCATGCATTAATATATGTTATAAGTTGGTTATAATATGCATGTTTAAGGTTTCATATAATTTTTATATTAAAGTATGGAATGCTTAAGAGTATGTTATAGCATGTCTATAGTTTTATAAGAGTTATAAAATGAATTAGACATTTAAAATTAGATAAGATGCATGCTCACTTGGATTTAATAACAACTTGTTTTAATAGTTAAAATAGGCCATTATCTTATAAAACACGGTTACAAACTCAATGGTCTATAATCCTGTCTAAGGTCAGAGGTATTTAAGTTGACGATTTACGTAATACCTACTACCTGGGGATTATAACCGAAGTACTGAGTGTTGTTAACGGTTTTATGAGCATGCGTGAGCAGTGTAAGGTAATAAAGTGATTTTATCACTTAGACATCGTAGATTAAATCCAAATATAAACGTTATGCTTGAATAAACCACATAGACTTAGGATGTTTATTAGCCGAAATATATCTAAGTACAAGAGATATCCAAACAATTAGAACACTTCAGTGGGAGATTAATAATACATATGATATATTATTTTTAGCTCTCACATCCCTAAGAGTTCACACCGTGAGATCCTTGCTCGGCTTCGTATCGCTTTTATCATGACTGCTCCATTCGGAAAGTGTTTGAATGGGTCAATAACAAGGTGAATAGAGGAAATAATTCATAGCAAGTGGATGCAGGAAATGTGTCAGCATATCCTATAGTCTCTTCCATTAGTTTGAACCGTGAGATTCTTATGTTGCGTCTGTTATCGTTTTTAGGCGGCACTAGCTAGTCATTTCCACGGCGATCCCCTCGGATAGTTGTAACATAGGATTTGAAACAACTCAAACTTTAGAAATGAATAGGGTTTCTTAGTGTCAGCTTGAACATTTTCATCCAATTCGGGACATATTTATAACGTTCTATGAAATCTAAAAATGGAGGGTCACACTTACAAGAGTTACTAAGTATTAGTAAGTTTTTGATCAAAAATGGTAACTAAATAACTATAGAAATAAGAGTTATTCTGGATATATTATTTAGTCAAGAACATCTTGCTTTAGTGAAAGAGTATTTGATTGTCCCTTGGTAGAATCTATTTTGACTCACTACAGTATAGTTACAAATAAATAAAGATATATGGGTACTTACTTTTGCTAAAAATTAGATTAAGATGCAATTTTATCATGGAATTTGTTTATGATTCAACATGTTCAACTAGATTATACAACTCTTAGCCTTCGATAAGTTCAATGGAGAGAGTTATTCAAATCGGATGTCAAACATAAACATGATACTAGTAGTTAATGAACTCAGATTTGTTTTAACTGAGGAACATCCTCCTCTTCCCAATCCTAATGCAACCCAAAATGTTCGGGATGCCTATGACAAATGGGTCAGGGATAATGAAAAAGCCAGGGCCTATATTTTAGCAAGCATATCTGATGTACTTACCAAAAAGCATGAAACCATGGTCACTGCTAGAGATATCATGGAGTCGTTATAACGGATGTTTGGACAGCCGTTCTCATCGGCACGAAATGATGCTATAAAATATGTTTACAATTTGCATATGAAGGAGGGGACTTCTGTTAGAGAACATATCCTAGACATGATAGTCCACTTCAACATAGGGAAGTAAACGATGTAGTCATAGATGAGAGGAGTCAAGTTAGTATGATAATGGAATCTCTTTCGAAGAGTTTTTTAACCTTTCATACAAGCGCTGTAATGAATAAAATTGATTACAACTTAATAACTCTCCTAAAGAACTCCAAACTTATCAATCCTTAATGAAAAATAAAGAAGGGGAAACAAATGTTATTTCCCAAAGAAAATTTCATAAGGGTTCAACATTTAGTTCAAAACTCTCTGAAAAGAAGTTTGGATCTTCATAGGATAAGAGTATCCAGATGAAGAAAACGGGAAAAGGGAAGAAACAGACTCCTGCTACTAAGAGCAAGACGAAAGTTGCAAAATGAAAATGTTTCCATTGTAACGTCGACGGGCATTGGAGATGCAATTGCCCTAAGTATCTTGCGGAGAAGAAAGCTGAGAAGGAAAATCAAGGTAAATTCGATTTACCTGTAATAGAAACGTGTTTAGTGGAAATTTCTCATTTAACTTGAATACTAGATTCAGGCGTCGCTAATCACATTTGCACTCTCATTCAGAAAACTAGTTCCTGGAAGCAGCTATCAAAAAACGAAATGACTTTCAAGGTAGGACCAGGTGAATTCATTTCAACATAAGCAGTGGGAGACATCAAGTTATGTTTTGGAGATTCTTACATTTTATTAGAAAATGTATATTTTGTACTTAAAATGAAAAGGAATTTAATCTTTATATCTTGTTTACTGAAACGTATGTATAAGATCACTTTTGATGTAAACGAAGTATTCATTAGTTCAAAAGGTGTCCAAAGGTGTATAGCTAAACTTGAAAATAACTTGTATATATTAAAACCAACTGAGGCAAAATCTATTTTAAATATAGAGATGTTTAAAAAGCAGAAACTCAAGGTAAGAAAAGAAAGATTTCTCCTAATGCCTATCTTTGGCACTTAAGACTTGGTCACATAAATCCCAATAGGATTGAGAGATTAGTAAAGAATGGTCATCTAAATCAATTAGAAGATAGATCTTTACCTTCATTTGAATCATGTCTTGAGGGAAAAATGACTAAAAGATCTTTTTAGGAAAAGGAGAGCCAAAGAACCTCTAGAACTTATACATTCGGATCTTTGTGGTCCGATGAATGTTAAAGCTCAGGGAGAGTCTGAATATTTCGTCAATTTTATTGATTATTTCAGATATGACTATGTTTACCTAATGCATCATAAGTCTGAGACTCTTGAAAGTTCAAAAAGTTTGAGACTGAGGTTGAGAATCTATTAGGTAAAAGGATTAAAACACTTCATCAGATTGGGGTGGTGAGTATATGGATATACAATTTTAGAACTATTTAGTAGAACATGGAATTCAATCCCAACTCACAGCACCTGGTACACCACAACAGAATGGTATAGAAGAAAGGAGAAATCGAACCTTGTTAGGCATGGTTCGTTCAATGATGAGTTATGCCCAATTACCTCAGTCTTTTTGGGGGTACGCATTACAAACTACTGTATATATATTTAACATGGTTCCTTAAAAAAGTATTTATGAAACATTGTATGAGTTATGGAGAGGACGTAAAGGTAGTTTATGTCACTTCAGAATTTGGGGATGTCCAGCACACGTGTTGATGCAAAATCCTAAGAAATTGGAACGACGTTAAAAAAATATTCCTATTTGTAGGATATCCTAGAGAAACAAAAGGTAGTTTATTTTATGATCCTCAAGAAAAGAAAGCATTTGTATTGACAAATACTATATTCTTAGAGGAAGATCACATAAGAAATCATTAACCTCGTAATAAACTAGTATTAGGTGAGATGTCCAAAGAATCTACGGATAAATCAAGAAAAGTTGTTGATCAAGCTAGTCCTTCAACAAAAGTTGTTGATCCATCACATCCTTCTCATAGGTTGCGAATACCTCGACGTAGTGGGAGGGTTGTTCAATAGCTTGACCGCTATATGGGTCTAACAGAAACTCACGTCATCATACCTGATGATAGCGTAGAGGATCCATTAACTTTTAAACAGACAATGGAAGATGTAGATAGAGATCAATTGATAAAAGCTATAGACCTAGAAATGGAGTCAATGTACTTCAATTCTGTCTGGGAGCTTGTAGATCAACCAGATGGGGTAAAACTTGTTGGTTACAAGTGGATCTACAAGAGAAAGCGAGACCAAACTGGTAAGGTACAAACCTATAAAGCCAGACTCATGGTAAAAGATTTTACCCAAATAAAGAGTGTATACTATGAAAAAACCTTCTCTCCTGTTACCATGATTAGATCTATTAGAATACTTTTGTCCATTGATGCTTTCTATGACTATGAACTATGACAAATGGATGTCAAGACAACCTTTTTTAATGGTCATCTTGATGAAAGTATTTATATGTCTCAACCAAAAGGATTTATTGGACAAAGTTAGGAGCAAAAAGTTTCCAAGCTTAATAAATCAATTTATGAATTAAAACAAGCGTCTCGTTCCTAGAATATAAGATTTGACACCACAATCAAATCTTATGGCTTTGAATAGAATGTTGACGAACATTGTATCTACAAGAAAATAGTCAACAAGACTATAGCTTTCATGGTACTTTATGTTGATGATATCCTGCGCATTGGGAATGAGATAGGATTCTATGCTAACATAAAGAGATGGCTAGCATCACAATTTCAAATGAAATATTTGGGAGATGCACAATATGTTCTTCAAATCCAAATTGTTCAGAATCGCAAGAATAGAACGCTAGCATTATCTCAAGCATCTTATATTGACAAAATGTTGTCAAGATATAATATGCAAAATTCCAAAAAGGGTATGCTACCTTTTAGACATGGAATTTATTTGTCTAAGGAACAGTGTCCTAAGAAACCTCAAGAAGTTGAGGAAAGGAATTCATTATGCATTAGTAGTCGGGAGCTTGATGTATGCTATATTATGTACATGTCCCGAAATATGCTTTGTAGTTGGAATCGTCAATAGGTTTTAGTCCAACCCTGGACATAGCCATTGGACTGTAGTTAAGAACATCCTTAAGTATCTTTGGAGAATGTGAGACTATATGCTCGTGTATGGTCCGGATTTGATCTTTACGAGATACTCTGATTCTGATTTTCAGACTGATATAGATTCTAGGAAATCTACTTCAAGATCAGTATTCACTCTAAATGGAGGAGCTATGTGTGGAAAAGCATCAAATAGATTTGTATTGTTGATTCCACGATGGAAGCTGAATATGTAGTTGCATGTGAAGCAGCTAAAGAAGCAATATGGCTTAGAAAATTTCTGACAGATTTGGAAGTGGTTCCAAATATGCATCTGTCGATCATCCTATATTGTGATAACAGTGGAGCAGTTGTCAACTCAAATGAACCTAGGAGCCATAAACGCAAAAAACACATCAAGTGAAAGTACTATCTCATTAGGGAGACAGTACATAGAGGAGACGTGATAGTCACGAAAATAGACTCTGAGGATAATTTTGTTGATCCATTTACGAATGCCCTCCTGATTAAAGTGTTCAAGGGTCACCTGGTAGGACTGGGACTACGAGCTTCGTAAATCTAGGGCAAGTGGGAGAACGTCAAGGGTATATAGATGCCCTAGTTTATTGTATTTTCCTCTCTTTTTCTCAACGTTGTATATTTGTATATATTTGTAACCTACTGAAGTTTTAGTCTAAGTGGGAGATGTTGAGAATGTCCTAAAACTCGCAGTTCGTAATATATGAAACATATTATCTTTTTCAATAAAAGAATTATTAAAATTGCATTCTGTTATAAAATCCAATAAATGAACCCATGACTATAGTATGAATACTTTAATTTTATGTAGAGACATAAAAGAGGATCAAGTTATAGTATATAGCCTAAAAGGTCTATAAGTATATGGATGAGATTGGGTACCTCATCCTAGGGACACTATGGATGCATCCCACTTTTTATACTGATACAGATGTGATCCCAAAATCGTTCATGTGGAGACATGCAAGTGGAGGCATCCCATACAAAAGACATGGTTTATTAGTTGGACTATTAACGACGGTTTATTGTCAAACATAAGATTGGGCCACGAAATAGTCATTGTTCTTTATAACGACAGTTTACTGTTAAAACTAACTATTTCAATTCAATGATCTAGGGTAACTCGATCTTCATCCTGAACTAACTATGAACTCCTGTTTATTTAGGATTATCCTTTAATCTGCATAAGTGAGAGTAGTTCAACAGCACTGTTTAATAAACCTCCTATTTTTGGTGATAAAACCAGATAGATAGCTAGGGACATAGTCCTGCAAGATGGAATTCACTCCTACCCAATTTAGGATTAGCAGATAGGTTGTTATCTTAAGTACTGATTCCTGGTCTTGAACAAAGGGCCCCGTCCTCTAATGATAGAGAGTGACATGGTTTTTTAGTTGGACTATAAACTAATTGTTCAATAGAGGATCGGTGGTGATTTAAAGAGCAAGATGTATTTACACAGGGGTAAAACGGTGTTTTTGACCTAACTAAAGTAGACATAAATATATCTATAGTGAGGAGAGTGCAATTATCGAACTATAGTGGTATGTCTCGATAGTAACTAATATTGATTAATTCGGATTAAAGAGTTTAATTGATTAATCTCAAATCGTTTGAGCTCATGATCTATAGGTCCATAATGTCTTTCTACTTAGCTTGTAAAAGATTAAACCTTGGACTAAAATATTGAGTGGATTTGAAATGTTTAAATTCAATTGTAGGGTTTAGATAATTATATTCAATATAATTAACGTTTAATTTTGTTGAAATTAAACGTATTTGGAGAGTTAAATATATTTAAATAATGATTTAAATATTGATTACATGAATAGAATTCATTTTTAAATTAAGTGTTTTATTAATTTAATATTTGATATTAAATTATTATTATTTAATTAATTAAATTTGTTTAATTAATTAATTTCATTTCATTTTTAAAAGAAGAAATTCAATTTTAGAAATTGAATTTAAAATTAGGTTTAATTTAGTTTTTGTTTAATTTGATAAAATGAAAAAAATCTAATTTAAAAAGGGTTTTAAATTGTCAAAGTGAATTTATCCCAAAAATTAGATTTTGAATGGATTAATCCATAGATTAACACCTAACCCACTTGGATAGTGCTAATTGAAGAGTTAATCAACTGATCCTTGTAGTACTTGCATGAATTAATGAATAAATACTTCAAATTTCTGAAATTTGAAAATCATGCAATCTGAATTTTGAGAAAGAAATTTTTGTTGAATATTTTTTTCTCTCAAATCCTCTCCAATTCATTTCCAATTCTCTTCCAATTCAGAGATCCACCACTCAAATTCAAGGCTAAGAATAGTAGAGAAATTCTCTTGGTGGTCTACTGAAGTTTTGAAGATCAAATTCATGGAGATAAGCAAGAAATCGAAGAAAATCTACAAAGATTGTAAAATTTTTAAATCCTCTGTGTATGTTCTTGTGTTTTAGTATGCTTGTGACTCAAATTAAGTGTAATTACAGTACTTAATGATTCTGTTAGCTTCTGTTTTATGTATTTTTACTCAATCACCACATATTAATCTCTAATCCTTTGTGAGCCCCTTGACACCATCAACCAACCATGGTATGTTGTCATTCAACCATCCATCATGCCAGTCGTCGTGCGTCCACCGTTATCCAAGTCAGGATTTTCCTATAACATATTACAACACATTGCAATATATGAATATTATTTTAGATAACCCACTTTATATATCATATATTACACATGCTAATAAGTTTGCAGAAATCCCACATTATTCAAAATATATATGATATATCACGGCACATATTGTATACAAATACACCATTTTCAAAATAAACCATCCATTGCAAATTATGTATGTCAAAATCCAACATTCACAATTGTAAACCTAAATTTTATCATAATATTGATACTTTAAAAAATAGATTTGAGTACGTATCAAAGGGGGTGCCTAATCGAGATTGTGGCATCGGATATTCATGGATCTAGAATGGGGGGGGCACAGGATCTCCACGAATCTGACATATCAATTGGATTTTTGTGTGGCGACACAAACGGAGGGAGGTAGACTACAAATAGGAGAGAGAAACAACAAGAAGACAATTGGCGGCTTATCTCGGTGACTGGCAGACGATGGTGTGCCGAAGTCGATGATGTTTAGCAGCACATGGTGGTGTCCATCGTCATCTAAGTCATGAATCTATCGTCATCTGAGTTGCGCCTCCACTGTCATTCGAGACGCAAGCAAATGGGCAAGGCGAAGCATGTTGTTGGGAAGAAGGTGTGGTCTGGCGATAGAGGGGCTGGGCAGCAGCAGTGGATTGCGGCGGTTGGCTGGATATGCAACTGAAGCTTCACGAATCTGATAGAGTAAACTAACATGCAGCGAAAGAAATCAGAATCATTAAGCACTCTAATTATACTCCTTCTCTACTATTTTTAAGCTTGGAATGTGTGGTGGAAATACTAAATTGAGGTCAATAGAGTTGAGATAGATGAAGGTTTCGAGAGGAGAAATTTCTGCAGAATTTTAGCAACCAATTCACTTGCATGGACTTCATATTGAAGTTCAATACTTCAATTTATAGATGAAGACCATGCAACTCAGTTTGCAAGGCCGACGTCACTTCAATTTTCATTGAAATTGAAGTGGCATGAGGTGAAATTTGGGTTGGATTTTCATTTAAATCCAATTTAATTTTATAAAGTTTGATTAATTTTAAAACTTAATTTTGATTTTTCAAAAATCAAATACTAAATTAAGTTTTATAATTTTGGAATTTTCAAAAAATCCAAAATTTTAATTAATCAAATTATTAATTTGGAATATCAATCTCAAAATTGAATTAAATTGGATAATTAATTAAACTAGTTTAATTAATTAAATTTAATATCAAATACTAAATATTATATTTCACCTCATCAAATATTTAAATCTTTATTTAAATTTTTTTTAACTCTCCAATTTCGTTGGTTATATCTAATATAATTAACTAAACCCTAACTGAATTTGAACACTTCAAATTCAAAACCTTAATTTTGAATCTCAACAATTCAAATTTACTCAATTCATTAATCCAAGATAATTTTACGAGCTAGTAGAGGGACCTTATAGACCTATAAATCATGAGCTCCAACGATTTGAGATTAATTGGCTAAACTCTTTAGACTGAATTAATCAATATTCGTTAACTACTGAAACACACCACTATAACTCGATAGTTGTACTCTCCTCACTGTAGATATATTTTTGTTAATTTTATCCATAATCAGTAAGTCGATCCTTCATAGGTCATTTGTATTTACAGCTAGATCAAAATTACTGTTTTACCCTATAAATACATCTTACTCCTTAAGCTCCCACCGATCCTCTATTGAACAATTTGGTTTATGGTCCAACTTATAAACCATGCCCCTCTAGATCATGAGAGGGCGGGGCCTCATTATTCAAGACCAGGAATCAACACTCAAGAGAATAACCTATTTATTATTCCCTAAGTCGGGTAGGAGAGAATTCCATCTTGCAGAATTGTGTCCCCAGCTATCTATCCGATCTTATCCCCAAAATGGAAGACTTATTGAGCAGTGTTGTTGGACTACTCTCACCTATGCAGATCAAAGGATAATCCCGAATAAACAGGAGTTCATAGTTAGCTCAAGATTAAGATCGAGTTACCATAGGTCATTGAGTTTTGAAATAGTCAATTTTAACAATAAACGGTCGTTATAAAGAAAAGTTATTATTTCAAGGTCTGGTCTTATGCAAACTCATTTCATAAGATGCCCCCACTCACATGTCTCCACATGAATGATTTTGGGATCACATCATTTGTATCAGTATACAAAATGGGTCACGTCCAATAGTGTCACCAAGATGTACTTATAGAATATTTTGGCATATATGAAAATTTGATCCTCTTTAATGTCACCACATAAAGTCAAAGTGTTTATATTATAGCCATGGATTCGTTTATTGGGTTTTTATAACATAGTGCAATATCCATAACAATTTTTGAATAAAATATCTAATAATATTTTTATTGATATATAGAATATGTTAACATTTACGAATTGCGAGTTTTAGGACATTTTCAACAAAATCTAGGTTCGATCGATGGGAGGTAAAGGTGAGGATAGGCAGAGGTTGGGAGTAGAGATGGAGAAGATTTAGGTTTCCAAAATTGGGAGTTATTATTTATGATTCATTGGGAAACACATTTTTTAATATGCGTGAATGAGGAGAGAGAGGCCTATTTAGACATTTTCATAAATAATTGGACCTTTATATTTTTTAAAATAAGAAGCCTATTTAGACATTTTCATAAATAATAAAAAAAAAATGGACATTAATAAAATATAAACCCTTTATTAGAGTCTTCTACGTTGTTACCCTTTCTCTAATTAACTAATTAAGTGCATTCTCTCTAACATAAATTTTGTTTTCGCACAAACTTTTCTTAGCAAGTAATTCAAAGGCTAAAAATTTTCAAAAGTAAGCATACATGAGAAAGTTGAGAGGTTTTCAAATCTCTATTTCCTCTCTTGTTATATCAAGAAACCTTTTTAGATTGTATTCTTCCTTTCCTTCAGGATGAGATTGTGATGGTATAATGGTTGGACTTGCTTTAGCTAAATAATAATAATAATAAATTAAAAAACACGTAGTAGATAAATATAATTTTATTGGAAAAAGTACTTTATTGTTTTAGTTTGATTCGAATCATCTAGACGACAATTATGTCATTATTGGGTATAATTTCATCCTTTTGAACAGTTATTCTCATATATATATATATATATATATTTCAATGAAAACCTTCAATATAATCCATTAAATTTTGTCAATTCAGTCATCATTGGTAGACATAATAATTCATTCAAAAGGCGAGAGTAGAGATCACAGTGAATTAGTTTGATCCAGCATATTTGAGAAATGTGATTTTAGACTCGTAAAGTCGTATAATATATAGTCTATTTTTAAAAGACTATATAATGATCTGATTGTATAAAGCCAATTACACATGCATACGTTTTGCACACTCCATGTACACTTGCAATATTAGGGTTAATGAGGAAAAAGTAATCCAATTAACTATGGATCACCTTCTCTTATAAAAGAAATATGGCAAATTTCTATGTTTGGAGAGGAAATTTAAGAACCTTCACCTTTTCTTCTTTCTTTTTAGCATAACTTTAGTTTAATCTACACAAATTTTAGTTTATCAATTTTTAGGCCAAAATTTCCCTATATCAAATAAATCCATCGCTAATTTTTAGGGGGTAAAATTATTGACGACTATAGGTCATGTCATTTTACCATGATCAATGATGTAGCACTAAGCTTTTCATTAAGAGACTATTTAAAGGGTTGCCATTAGATTGTTTTGGATGGATTATGATGAATTGAGTTTTGACCTTTGTGCTTCTTTCAAGTTTAACCAAGAGAGAGTTTCTTAAATTTTGCAATTTATGTACTGAGTGGCATGCCAAGAACATTCAAGTAGGATTGATCATCCTATCTTATGGAGTGTTGGGTCAAAGAACTTATTCTTCTCTCGAAAGCCCTTTTGAAATCAAATTGATTTGAAAGTTTCAGTGTTTGAGAATTAGGGGTTCGCATGTTCAAACAGGTTCTTAATTCAATTCATCAGAGCTTTCATATCAAAACCCAAGCCTACTAGGCCATCACAACCTAGAGTGTCGAACCGCATGAAGGTCGAGCAAGGCTCTATTAGGCTAACTCCCCAATGTTAGGAAAACCTCTCACTACTAAATAAGCAAAAAAAAAAAAAAAAGCAATAAAATCGAGAATACAATAATTAACATGTAAAACTCCAAACCTGGAGAAAAATCACTAGCCATAAAAAAGAAATTCACTATGTGAAAAATTGTTATCAATCACCTAAAATAATTCTCTCCCCGATCCCAATTACATGAAAACTCTAGTCTCAAATTTTTTGTACTACTCACACTCATTTCTCTCTTTCAAACTAGAGAATACATAAAGAAAATTTAATTAGAGTTAGTACTCCCAGTAAGTGTTTCTAACTAAGACAATTTGAAATCAAAATTATATATTCCTTTTATAGTGCTTTAAGCTTATCACTTTTTTGAACCTTTTCCATAGTGGGACAACTGTACTTCTAATATTCTGCCAAAATTTAACACCCACATGGGGTCTACCATAACCAAGGCCATGACTCCCCAAAAGCTAAAGTCGTTCATCCTTTGGAGACAATAAATGAAGGAACTAAATTCCACGCGGAAAAGTGTGAACGTCATGCTATTGACAGTCAATTTTGAAAAACTCAAAAACAGAGAAATAAAACAGAGAATACAAGATAAACATATACTTATTATTGGGATGTATGCCCAAAAGCCTCGTAGTTATATATTAGTTTAATTAATGGTTGATTAGTTTCTATGTAACTTGTGCAATAATCCATTAAACTAAGATCTAACATTATCTAATGTAACTTAAACATGTATGTGGAGACATACAGGTGGATCACGTTTAAATGATAATCTAAATGGTCTGTGGAATATGGATAAGATTGGGTGTCTTATCCTGGTAACACTACTGATATGACCCACTTTGTAAATGTTACAATTATTGTAAAGTATTATAAATTATCTGATCCCGATCATTCATGTGGAGACATGTGAGCGAGGGTATCCTATACAAAAAGTTTATATAAGACCAGACCAAAAAATGTAGAGTCTCTCTTTATAATGACGTTGCTACAAGAGATTTACATTTCAACAGAATGACTATAGATGACTTGACTTTAATCTTGAGTGAGTCATGAAGTCCTATCTATGAGTGGTTCTTTGATATGCATGGTTGAGAGTGGTCAAATTCTCCGACTCAATATGCCTACAATTTTGGGGATTCGTCTGAATGGGGAGCTGATAACACAGCTACACAAGAAAGAATTCAGTCCTTCCTTATTGTAGAGGTAAATAGATAAATTTCTTCTTTAAGGGCGGATTTCAGGGCTTGATCAATGCGGCATCTCACTCTCTCTTGGCCCAAGAGGGTTCAGTCATAGTTGGACTATGATTAATTGTTCATTAGAGGAATCAGTGGTACTTAAAGAGTTAGATGTAACTACAAGGATAAAATAGTAACTTTGATCCAACTGTACTTATGAGCAATTTGTGAAGGGTCAACGAACTGTTGATTAGTATTATTCAATGGACATAAAGATATATCTATAGTGCAAAGAGAGCAGCTGTCAGTCTTTAGTGGAGTGACTGACAATTAATGAAGGCTGATTAAGTTAATTAAAGAATTTAATTAATTAATCAAGTATCATTAGAGCTTAAATTTATAGGTCCATAAGGTCCCTTGTTAGCTTAATAAGAATTAATAAGAATCAAATTAATTTTGATTTAATTTGAATTGTTCAAATTGAATAAAGAGAATTAATTATATAAGATACAATTAAATAGTGTATGTTGATACATTATAAAGTATAATGTATAGTGGTACATTATATTATTTTAATGACATATATAAATATTTGAATATGATCAAATATTTATTATATGAATGAGATTCATATAAAAATTTATATTAAAATTTAGTGTAAGTATGATTCATATTGAATTTATATAGTTTTATAAGAGAAACGAATATTTGAATCATTATGTGAATATGATTTATATTAATACCATAGGTTATTTGAGAAAATAATAAAATATAAATTATATTATATGTGATATAATATAAACTATAGGTTATATGTTATATATGATATAACATATAGTTTAAATATATATTAAATTGGTTAATATATATTAAATTCAAATTAATAAAAATAAAAGGGAGGGAGTTATAACTCCCCCAACCTTTCAGCCTCTCCTTCCACGTAACAAAAACATGGAAGAGAGAGATGATGATCTTCTCTTTAGTTTTTGGTCTCTTTGTATTCTCTCAAGTTCTTCCCCTCTCCCTTACCAAGATTTAGTGCAAGCCCATAAACTCTGCACAATTCTCGTCCCTAAGAATAACGAGGAAGACCTCGTGGTGGTGTCCCTCTTTCCTTGATGTTGTGTTTGTGGTGTCGGGTTTGGGAGATCAAAAGGAGATCAGGCAAGTTCATATTATGGAGAGGAAATGCGAAAATATAGATCTTCAAGGGTATTATATTGCTTAATCCTTTCCTCTCTAATTACACTGTAGAAACATGCTTAGGTTTTGTTTATCTTGCGTTTCCGTCGCCTCTGAATTATTATTGGTTTGTAAAACGAAAATTAGAGACTGAAGCATTCGATTGCTTTTGCTGTGGGTATTCAAATTCCCTTCACTCATAGCATGCTTCTAGAGAGAAGAAAGGAAAAGAAGAACTTACCCTTGTAGATCTTTCTTCTTCATATAATTCCTCTCCACAGATCACTAACAGCAGAACTTCTCTATACGATCTTCTTCCAAGAACCAAATGAACAACAATAGGAAATTTCCCTTTGAACACAACTACCATACACCAAGGAAGAGTGATTTTTTAGAGAACAAATCTTGAGAGAAATTTTGTAGAGATAATTCTAAAAGCTCAGACCACCAACATACCTGCGATTCTCTTCCTTTTTGGTTATATCTCGGGGTGGAGGGGAGGGGGGAAGGGAGGGAGTTATAACTCACTCCACACTACGCAGAATAATTCCCTTCAGAGTTGTTCTATATTTTATTTATTAATTAATTTATATATATGTATGATAACCAATTAACATAAAAATAAATAAATAAATAATGTTAACTACCAATTAACACAAAAATAAATAAATAAACAATGTTAACTAACTAACATTTAATAATCAATAATTAAATATCACATATTTAATATTATTTGGATCATATTCAAACCACATCCTCGTCTCACATAATCTATAGTTTTGATATGAATATCATTCATATTAATTTTAACCTATAGTTTTATATAAATCTCATTCACATAAATAATATTTGAATCTTATTCAAATATTTATCTCTCATATTATAAAGTAAACTTCTTGAATAATCAAAATCAACTTTATAATATAATATATCTATATACATTATTAAATTAATTGTATCTTATATAATTAATTCCCTTATTTAATTTGAACTGTTCAAATTAATCCAAAACTAATTGATACTTATTTTTTTTTACCCTTAATGAGCTAGCAAGAGGACCTTATGGACCTACAAATTATAAGCTCCAATAATACGAGATTAATTAATTTAACTCTTTAGTTTAATTAATCAACATTCATTAACTACAGGCCACTCCACTAAAGATCCGTAGTTGAACTCTTCGTATTTTAGATATATTTTTGTGTCCATGGATACAACCAATCAAAAGTAAATCGGCCCTTTACGAATTGCTCGTAACTACAGATGGGTCAAATCACCGTTTTACCCTTGTGGTTACATCTAACTCTTTAAGTACCACTGATTCCTCTAATGAATAAACTGCTTATGGTCCAACTATAAAATTATCCCTCTCGAACCAATGAGAGGGTGAGGCCTCAGTCTTCAAGATCTGAAATCATCTATCAAGGGAACATTTCATCTACTTACCCTAAAGACGAAAAGGAGTGAATTTTATCTTTGTGTAATTGTGTTCCTAGCTCCATACTCAGACAATTCCCCAAAATGTTAGGCTTATTGAATTGGCGAATCTAGCCAATTTCACCCATACAAATCAAAGAATCACCCTCATAGACAAGAGTTCACAACTCACTCAGGATTTAGATCGAGTCACCTTTGGTCATCATATTGAAATGTTAATCTCTTTAAATAACAACGTTATAAAGAGAGACTAATCATTTAGCGGTCTGATCTTATACAAACTATTTGTATAGGATACCTCACTCACATGTATCCACATAAACGGTTAGGATCACATCGATTGTAACACTTTACAATTATTGTGACAATTACAAAGTGGGTCATATCCGTAGTGTCACTAGGATAAGGAACCCAACCTTATCCATATACTATAGATCATTTAGGTTCACACACATGTTTAAGTTACATAAAATAATCTTGGATCTTTGTTTATTAGATTGGGTTAATGCAAATAAATATCGAATAAAATAGCTTTTTATTTTATTAAATAAATAATTCGTGTACAAAAAAATTTACAAACTACGTGACTCATGAGATTTAGGGCATCAACTCCAACAACAAAAGTATGAGGTGAAGGCATAAGGTGACCCAGGCATGAGGCGATCAGGTCGTGGAAATTTGTTAGCTCTAAAAAAGAGCTAATATTATGCCCTTAATTCCGTTATTATTGAATAATTCTCATGCCTAAAATTCCTAATTTGTAGGTAAATCGAACCCGAATAGTAAGTGCAAACAAAGCAGCATTGCAATGTTAACTAGGGCGTCGCAACGCTCGAAACTTTAACGAAAATGTTGCTTTTGTGCACGCGCAACATAACGTCCCAATGCTCTTGGCAGCGTTGCGATGCTGCAATCGTATTACAAAAAGAAATCCTTGGTTCCAACTAAGGGGTGTGAAGAAAAACAAAAGGAGGACGAGTTAAAGCCACGATTGAGACGATTTTTTGGGAGTTTCCACCCAGATTTCATCATTCTTTCTTTTTCATCTTTCAATCTCTTTCATTATGCCTTTCAATTCTCAAATGTTGTTGTTTATTTGGTGAAGATGCAAGGCTAGGTATTTTTCCTTCTTGGGTTTAGTAGTTTGTTCAATTTCTTGAGGATGTTTAATTGATGATACTGAATTCTATGAACTTCTGAGTTTGTTTTGGGTTATTTTTAATAGAATTTGATAGAATTGATCTGACGAATCATTTTTATCAGATTCTTGTATCAAAAGTCTATATGGCACTATGCATAATTGTAGATTAGGTTGCACGAATTAGGGATGCATGTGTTGGCTAGAACTTTTTCTGAACTCACACTTGTTTGCGCTAGTTTAATCTTACTCAATGAATCATGCTATGAGTCTAGGCTTTCCAACTTGTAGGATGTCACAATGCCTGAACCCTAGTCTTATTGCGAATTAGTTTTTTTTCTTATATATCAATGAGAAATAAGAGTTTAAAACTAATTTAGCTAGTTCACTGTTTCCCTGTGGATTCGACCCCGTTCTTACTACTTGTACTGCTCTTTTGGTGTAAGCTTTAAGCTCGGTGAACATATATCTTTTTGCGACAACAAATCTATAATATCTGACTGCAAAAAAATTGGCGTCGTTTTCGAAGAAACTTGGCAATTAGACTAAGGAAATTTTAAAATTCTGAATAAACAAAAAATATTAAAAAAAAACGTGTGTTATTAATCTTCCTTTGGTGTATAATCCGCTCCTATGGGAGTGTAGAGCTTAACTTTTTTATAGATATTACTCGGAAGGAGAGGCGAATCTAAAGGGAAAGGAGAAAAGAGACACTGGAAGAAGAAGATCATCAAGTTGCTGACAATTCGATAGAAGTAAAGGAAGAAGACATCATGGCAGAAAAGGGTAGGGAGAAAACTCTTAGGGTGTTAGCTAAACCAGATATGGATTAACAGCCCTTGTGCATTATTTTTCCTCCAACCACTGTGCCATTTGAGCTCAAGCCTGGTTTGATAAATCTGTTGCCTGTCTTCAAGGGATTTTTAGGAGAGAACCCGTACAAGCATATAAAGGATTTCCACATGATATGCGTAAGTATGCGACCCCATGGGGTTACAGAAGAATAACTAAAACTTATAGCCTTTCCACTTTCATTACAAGATGGTGCTAAGGATTGGTTGTTCTACTTAGCCACCGGGTTTATAACTACCTGAAATGATTTGAAAAATAAATTCCTTGAAAAAAAATTCCAACTTCTAGACTTAATTTGATTAGAAATGATATTTATAGCACGAAATTGAATTTTGGAGAAACATTATCTGAATATTGGGAGGGATATAAACATTTATGTACTAGTTGTCCTTGTCATTAGATATCTTATTAATTACTGATCCATTATTTCTATAGGGGTTTTCTCTCTAGTGATAGGAGTTCCATTGATTTTGCGGCTGGAGGTGCTCTTGCTGATAAGACTCCTAAGGAGGCACGGGAGTTGATCTCACGCATGGCTGAGAATGATCAGAATTTTGGGACCAGGGCTACTGAGTTTGATCCATCTTTATCTTCTGAGGTAAAGGAATTGAGATCACAACTATCTAACTTAACTACTGTTGTTACGCAGATGGCGCAAGGAGGAGTGGCCTAAGTCAAGAGCTGTAGAGCTTGCGGTGCGATAGAACACTCATCTGATGCATGTCCTCAAGCTCAAGTAAATGCAGTTAGGGGTTACCAGAGAAAGTATGACCCTCATGCCCTTATTTACAACCTAGGATGGCGAGTGTTGGGATTGGTGTCCTAATTCTCCCGGAGTCTCGCCGTTTTGTAAACTGTACACATTGTTATGAATAAAATAAAAGTTATTTTATTTGGCATTTAATCATATCGAATAAACAAAGCTCCATGGTTATTGTATGTAAACTTAAGCATGTATATGAGATATACAAGTAGATCATGCCTTAAGTGATAACCTAAAAAGGCCTATAGTATAAGGATTAAGGAGGGATACATGATCCTACTGGCATTACGAATACGACCCACTTTGTAGAGGTTTACAAGTGTTGTGTTGTGAACTACTATAGATGGTAGATCCTGACCATCCATGTGGAGACATGCGAACGAGGGTGTCCTATACAAAGAGTTTATATAAAATCGGACCACGAGGTAACTAGTCTCTTTATATAACGTCGTTGATACTTGAGACTTACATCTCACCTAAACGATCATAGGTGACATAACCTCAATTCGGAGTGTTTTGGGAACTCCTGCCTTTGAGGGCAGTACTTTGATTAGTATGGGTGAGAGTGGCCAGATTGCCAACCCATCATGCCTACCTTTTGGGGGATTTGTCTCATTTGGGAGTTAGGAACTCAGTAACATAAAATTGAATTCGCTCCTTCCCCGAAGCAGCTGTAAGTAGATAGATTGCTCCCTTAAGGGTTGATTTTGGGTCTTGAACATAGTGGCCACAACTTCTCTTTGGAAGAGAAGACTCAGTCATAGTAGGACTATGACTTATGTTCATTAGAGGGATCGGTGATTCTTAGGAGTTAGATGTAACTACATAGGCATAATGGTTATTGGCCCAGCTGTACTTATGAACGATCTGTGAAGGGTTATCACACTATTGATTGGTTGATATGGACACAAAATATATCTGTAGTAAGGAGACTGTAGCTGTTGGTCTTTAGTGAAGTGCCTGGCAGTTAAGGGATGGTGGATCCCGTGACTAAATAGTTTAGTCAGTTATGCACGTACCGTTGGAGCTTCAAGCTACAAGTCCATAAGGTCCCCTTGGTAACTTAATGGATTCAAGTTGAGAATCAATTCTTGGTGTTGATTTGAAATGTTCAAATTGACAAGAAAAAATTCGATTATATATGATATGATCGGTGTCATGTATGAGATACATCAAGTGGAGGATTAATGCAAATGAGATTTCCATTAAATACCATGAATTAGAAAAAGAACTATAGTTTATATGTTTCATGAGATGAAATATTAAAATTATAAGTTATAAATATAATATGATAAGTCGATTATCATATATATTTATAATAATATTAATTATTAGATAATTATATCTTTTTCTCTAATAACCAATTGAGTGGGAGGTTATTGGTGGTTTCATGGTATGAAAATCTAAATCCAATAAACTAAGACCCATGACTATTGCATGAGTACTTGAACTTTATGTGGAGATATAAGAGTGGATCAGGTTTGAGTAAATAATCAAAATGATTTATGGTACATGAATAAGGTTGGGTACCTTATCTTGGTAACACCATTGGATGCGACCTACTCTGTAGTTGTTACAAAGAGTTGTGAAGTGCTACATATAATGTGATCCTAATTCGTACATGTTATGACATGAGGAGTGGGGGCTGTTGGGATTGGTGTCCTAATTCTCCCGGAGTCTCGTTGTTTGTAATGATACACATTGTTTGATGAATAAAATAATTGTTATTTCATTCTAACATTTACTCATATCCAATAAACAAAGCTCCATGGTTATCTTATGTGAACTTAAGCATGTATATGTGATATACAAGTGGATCATGCCTTAAGTGATAACCTAAATAGGTCTATAGTATAAGGATTAAAGTTGGATACCTGATCCTAGTGACACTACGGATACGGATCGCTTTGTAGAGGTTTGCAAGTGTTATAAACTACTACAGATGGTAGATCCTGACCATTCATGTGGAGACGTGCAAGTGGGGGTGTCCTATACAAAGAGTTTGTATAAGGTTAGACCACGAGATGATTAAAGTCTGTATATAATGTCGTTGATACTAGAGACTTACATCTCACCTAAACGATCATAGGTGACACGATCTCAATCCTGAGTGTTTTGGAAACTCCTGCCTTTGAGGCGGTCCTTTGATTAGTATAAGTAAGAGTGGCCAGATTACCAATTCAACATGCTACCTTTTTGGGGACTTATCTAATTTGGGAGTTAGGAACTTAATCCACAAGATAGAATTCACTCCTTTCCCGAAGCAGACATAAGTAGAGAGATTGCTCCCTTAAGGGCTGATTACAGGGCTTGAACATAGTGGCCACAACTTCTCTTTGGAAGAGAGGACTTAGTCATCGTAGGACTATGACTTATATTCATTAGAGGGATCAGTGATACTTAAGGAGTTAAATGTAACTACAGGGGCATAACGGTTATTGGCCAAGTTGTACTTACGAACGATCTGTGAAGGGTTGTCGCACTTCTGATTGGTTAAGATGGACACATAATATATATGAGGTAAGGAGAGTTCAGTTGTCGGTCTTTAATGGAGTTCCTGGCAGTTAACGGATGGTGGATTCCGTGACTAAAGAGTTTAGTCAGTTATTCACATACCGTTAGTGCTTCGAGCTACAGGTCTATAAGGTCCCCTTGGTAGCTCAATGGATTCAGCTGAGGATCAATTCTTGGTACTGATCTGAAATGTTCAAATTGACAAGAGGTAATTCGATTATATATGATATGATCGGTATGATCTATGAGATATATCTAGTGGAGGATTAATGTAAATGAGATTTATATTAAGTACCATGGAATAGAAAAAGAGCTATGGTTTATATGTTTCATGAGATGAAATATTAAAACTGTATGTTATAAATATAGTATGATAAATTTATTATCATTTATATTTATAATAATATTAATTATTAGATAATTAGATCTTTTTCTCTAATAACCAATTGAGTGGGAGGTTATTGGTGGTTTCATGGTAACTGTGAGATAAAAAGGAAAATTGTTTTCCTATTTTTAGTAAGTTTTGCAAATGTGAATTTGAGATTTTCTCTCTAGGAAAATAATCTCACAGAAGTTGTCAAGTAAATAGGATTTACTAAGTGACAACTTGGAGCGAGCTAAATAATTGTGTAGTGTTTGTAGGTAACAGACACGCAACTAAGCGATGAGCTAAACGATTGCTAAGCTTTTGCTAGACGATCGCTTAGCTTTTGCTAAACAATTGGGCATCGACATATACGATAAGTTCCGTCTTCTCCCAGTTGCTCAATCATTTACATGATTGTTGTATCCTCCGTCTTTTTCCTCAAACTAAGTCCACACAGAGCCCACCCTTTGGATTCTCACACCGAGAATACCAATGTAGCCTTCTTGGTGGTGTCATACTCAACTCGACACCGTCGAGGTTCTGTGGAGGTCGTTCATACTGTTGGGTTGTTTATGACCGAGGCAATCGCTAAGTTCGGGTGTGGAGTATATCTGGTGTAGCGGTCGTGTTGGACGAGCATTCGAGGTTGCTGTGTTCGAGCATTTGTGATCAAGGACCTTGGCGATGAATCTATAAATTTGTATAGATTTCTCCTTGATTATTTGTTATATCATGCTGTAATTTCTGTAATGAATGCATAATCGTATGTTTCTGTTTATGAGTGTAATTTGTAAAGTTCATATATGATTGTAATTTGGAATGATCTTTCCACTGCTCTCTTCCTTGCATGATGGTCGGCAATATATTGAAGAGTTTGGAGTGAATTTCGGGCATGCAATCAAGAGAGAATTTTAGAGAAAATTCGTTCTGTAGAAAGTGTTCTTCAACCAGATTGCTGTTATGAGCAATTCTCCTTAATCCCTTGATTCAAGCTTGTTTTGAGTCCCACAACTCAATCTAGAGCACCAGAGAATAGTGGGGAAGATCTTGTGGTAGTCTGCAACAAGATTTGGAGAAGATTGCAGCTGGAGATCGAGCTTTGAAGAGGTTCTACAAAGGTATGTCATGAAACTCACTTGTTTTCTACATGAGCATACTTTATATTTTGCCAAAATTAATGAATTAGAGTATGTAAATGATCCTTGTTGCTTCTACTATTGCTGATACATTCCTATAATTGGGGTCAGAGCATCATATAAGCATTCATCTTGGTTTAATTTTAGTTTGGTTGGTGTTTTATATGAGTTATATGAAACTGATGCACTAATATGGTTTTCTGAGTTTTGGCATTTTAATTCTCTTTAATTTCTCATTTAAATTTGTCATTGGCTCTTATTTGATGAGATTTTATGTGTTAGCAAGAGTCTATAACTTATTTGGAGTCATTAGAGTTGAAACTAAGATGTAATTGAAGAAACAAGTGAAGAAGGTCGAGCTGTTGTTCCAATTTTTAGCTTTTGCTCAAAATCGTTGTTAAGGTTCAGTTGCTAAGCGATCGTCTAGTTCTAGGTGTTACAAGATGTGAAGAAAAGCTAGACGATCATATAATAATGGGCGTTGGTCATTGTGATGTTGAATGCTAAGCGATCGTGTACCTGCGAGATCTAAACAATGCGTTCAAATTGCTTTACGATAGCACTATGTGATCGTTTAGCTTTTGCACGGGAACTAAACGATACGTTGGATTTTGCTATAAGATGGCACTACACGATTGTGTAGCCGCAGCGCGCGCTAAGAGATGCGATAAAGTACTATACGATAGTGCTGAGCGATTGTCTAGATGTGGCGCTGAGCGATCATGTAGATTCATTGCTAAGCGATGCGTTGAAGCTTCTATGCGATGGAGCTAAACAATCGTTTAGCTACGATGCTGAACGACGCAATGATGTTCTATACGATAGAGCTAAACGATCATTTAGTATTGGCGGACACTAAATGATTACATGAAGCGCTTGGCGAAGGTATTAAGCGGTCGTGTAGTTCTATACGATAGAGCTAAGTGATCATTTAGTTGCAGTAGACACTAAGCAATCGTGTACCTCTTCTTAACATAAGGCGATGGTGTTAGACGATTGCCTTCAGCGCTACACGATCGGCCTTAGCAAGACTTTGAAGTTGGACCGAGAGCAGCCGGTTCGACCGATTTTCTCAAAGTCCAATC
Source organism: Benincasa hispida (assembly GCF_027475165.1). Taxonomy (NCBI): domain Eukaryota; kingdom Viridiplantae; phylum Streptophyta; class Magnoliopsida; order Cucurbitales; family Cucurbitaceae; genus Benincasa; species Benincasa hispida. The sequence continues at coordinate 77,082,559 of NC_143486.1, forward strand.
CAGTTCAGCCTCAAAGGGTTTTTGGCTGGTTAAGTTCAAACTCATCCAGTCTGGTTCAAGATGCTTGGGTTCGATTTGGAGCGGTTCGAGCGGTTCAAAGACGGTTTTGAAGCTGTTTGTAATAGTTAGGCTTTTGTTTGCTTGTTTATGCCAAAACTAAAACTATATCAATATGTATTTAATTATTTATGCATTTGATGTATGTTATAATTAATTAAATCTTGTATGTGCATACAGTATGCCATTTAGATTTAAAATCTCACCATAGGAAGCATGTTACATGCATTGAAAGTATGTTATAATTAGTTATAATATATAGTATGTATGTTAGGGTTTCTTGTATTTAATATAAGTGTTATATTAAATATTGAATACCTTTATGTATGTTATGGATGTTTAGCATATCTAAAGTTTTATAAGTTGTTGTAAAATTGGGATAGACGTTTAAAATCCATAAACAATAGTTGCATGCTCACGTAGGTTGACCGCCTGTTTTAATAGTTAAAACTTATAAAACTCAGGTTACAAACTCAACCGGTATATAATCCTGTCTAAGGCTGGGGGTACTTAAGTTGACAGTTTACAGAACACCTCCTACCTGGAGATTATGACCAAATTATTGAGTGTTGGTAATCGGTTCTATGAGTATATGTGAGTGATGTGAGGTAATAAAATGGTTTATCACTAGACATTGTAGGTTAAAATCCAATTATAAGAGTTATACTTGGATAAACCACATAGACTTAGGGTTGTTTTATTAGCTAAAAAGAACCTAAGTATAAATCTACCCAATAGAACACTTTAGTGGTAGTTTAATAACTTCTATATGATAGAGTTATTAGAAAACTTCAGTGAAAGATTAATAACATATACGATATATTGTTTTTATCTCTCACGTCTCTAAGAGTTCACAATCTAAATTTAAGCGGTACTTCGTGTCACCCTGGGAGTGACCTCCATTCGAAAAGTATTTTTTAGCTTAAATCTAGATTTCGGTGAATAAGAGGAAATTGTTCAAACATAAGTCTATTATACGATATATAGATTTCAACTGCCACGTCTTCACATAGTTTACACCGTGAGATTCATATAATGTTTCGTGTCACCCTGAGAGTGACCTCCATTCAAAAAGTGTTTTGTATGAGTCAATATCAAGGTAAATGGAGGAAGTAGTTCATAGTAAGTGGGTGAAGGATATGTGTCAATATATCCTATGGTCTCCTCCATTAGTCTGAACCATGAGATTCCTATGTTGCGCTTGCTAGTTTGCTTTAAGCGGCCCTTTGCTAGTCATTTAATGACGGTTATCCCTTCGGAAGGTTGTGACATAGGATTCGGAACAACCCAGGCTTCAGTAAAATGAATAGGGTCTTATAGTTCCATCTTAGATATTGTCTTCTATGTCGGAGGCAAATTCATACCGTCCTATAAGATCTGAAAAAGGGCGGGTCACACTTACAAGAATTACAAAATTGTTAGTAAAGATCTTGACCGAAAACGATAACTTAACGACTATAGGAATAAGAGTTATTCCGGAGACAATAGGAATAACAGTTATTCCAGAGATAGTGTCTGGTCAAAATTGTTTGCTTTAGTGAAGGAGTATCTGACTGCCCCTCGGTAGAACATATTCTAACTCACAAAAGTATCGTTGCAAATAAATAATGGTTATGAGTACATTATTACTTTTTGCTAAAACTTGATTTTGGATTTAGTTACAATTTGCTAATTAGAATTTGTTTCAATTTATCAGTATGTCGAATTCTTCTGGAAAACTCACTTCCATTTTAAATCAGTAAAATCAAATCAACAAACAATTTCTAGCGGTTGATTACACTGAAAGAGTTTTAATAGAGGATTGTTCTCTATCTCCCAACTCATCTGAAATTTTGAATTATATAGATGAGAGTGTGGAATTCGAACAACAAGATAAATATGATTTACTTGTTACTGAAGGATGTTTAGTGGAAAATGATAAAATCTAGATAATTGATTTAGGTGCCACTAATCATGTTTGTACTATCTCATAGGAAACAAGTTCCTGAAGACAGTTGACAGAAGATGAAACAATCTTTAAGATAGAGACCGTGGAGATTGTTTCAGCCAAAGTAGTGGAAGATATGAAGTTATTTATAGGAGATAAGTATATTTATTTGGAAAATGTATATTATATTTCTTCTATGAAAAGGAATCTAATATCTATCTCTTGTTTACTAGAACAAAATTATAAAGTTTATTTCAAAAATGATGAAATATTCATCAATATAGGAAGTAAACATATTTGCTCTGTAAAATCAGAAAATAACTTGTATATGTTAAAACCAACTGAGGTAAAAGCCTTATTGAACATAGAGATGTTTAAAACTACTGGGACACATAAGAAAAGGAAGATTTCTCCAAATGCCTATCTTTGGCACTTGAGACTGGGTCACATAAATCTCAACAGGATTGAGAGATTGCTTAAGAGCGATCATCTGAATAAGTTGGAAGACAATTCATTACCACCATGTGAGTCTTGTCTCAAGGGTAAAAGGACAAAAAGATCTTTTTTTGGAAAAGGTCTTAGAGCCAAAGAACCCCTAGAGCTGATTCACTCAGACATTTGTGGGCCTCTAAATGTTAGAACAAGAGGAGAGTGTGAATATTTCATCAGTTTTATAGATGATTATTCCAGGTATGGGCATATTTATCTAATGCACCAAAAGTCTAAAACTTTTGAAAAGTTCAAAGAGTATAAGGCTGAGGTTGAAAACCAATTAGGTAAAAAGATTAAAATGCTTCGATTGGTCGAGGTGGTGAGTATATGGACTTAGAATTCCATAACTATTTGATAGAACATGGAATTCAGTCTTAACTTACAGCCCCTGGCACACTTCAGCAAAACGGTGTGGCAGAGAGGAGAAACAGAACCTTGTTGGACATGGTTCGTTCCATGATGAGTTATGCTCAATTACTATATTCTTTTCGGGGACACGCAGTTGAGACTGCGGTGTATATTTTGAACATGGTTCCCTCGAAAAGTGTTTCTGAAACACCTTACGAGCTCTGAAGAGGACATAAAGGAAATTTATATCACTTCAGGATTTGAGGTTGTCCAGCACACGTGTTGGTGCAAAATCCTAAAAAGTTGGAACGTCGTTCAAAAGCATGCCTATTTTGTAGGCTACCCAAAAGAAACAAAAGGTGGTTTCTTTTATGATCCTCAGGAAGATAAGGTATTTGTATCAACCAATGCAACCTTCTTGGAGGAAGACTATGTAAAGAATCATCAACCTTGCAGTAAGCTAGTAATAGAAGAAATATCTAGAGAAACGACAAATGTATCAACAAGAGTTATTGATAGAGCAGGTCCATCAACAAGAGTTGTTGATGAAACTAAGACTTCACATCCTTTCCAAGAGTTGAGAATGCCTTTTCGTAGTGGGAGGATTGTGCAATAGCCTGACCGGTACATGGGTTTAATTGAAACTCAAATCATCATACCAGATGATGGTTTAGAGGATCCATTGTCTTTTAACCAAGCAATTAATGATGTGAAAGACCAATGATTAAAGCCATGGACCTTGAAATGAAATCTATATAATTCAATTCTGTCTGGGATCTTGTAGATCAACCTAAAGAGGTAAAACCCATCGATTGCAGATGGATCTACAAGAGAAAACGAGACCAAGCTGGTAAGGTACAGACCTATAAAGCTAGACTTGTAGCAAAAGGATTTACCCAAGGAGAGGGGTAGATTATGAAGAAACCTTTTCTCCAGTTGCCATTATAAAGTCAATTAGAATACTCTAGTCCATAGCCACATTTTATGATTATGAAATATGGAAAATGGATGTCAAGACAATATTTTTGAATGGCTATCTTGAAGAGAGTATCTATATGTCTCAACCAGAAGGGTTTATAGAGCAGGATCAAGAGCAAAAGGTTTGCAAACTTAATCGATCCATTTATGGATTGAAACAAGCTTCTAGATCCTAGAATATGATATTTGACACTACGCTCAAATCTTATGGCTTTGAACAAAATGTTGAAGAACCCTTGTATACAAGAAAATCGTTAACAAAATTGTCACTTTTCTGGTGTTGTATGTTGATGAGGTAGAATATCTAGCTGACGTTAAGAGATGGTTGGCTTCACAATTCCAAATGAAAGATTTGGGAGAAGCATCGTATGTTCTTGGAATCCAAATAGTTCGGAATCGCAAGAACAAAACATTAGCATTATCTCACGCATCTTATATAGACAAGATGTTGTCTAGGTATAAAATGCAAAATTCCAAAAAATGATTTTTACCTTTCAAACATGGAATTCACCTGTCTAAAGAACAGAGTCCTAAGACACCTCAAGAGGTTGAGGAGATGAATCGAATTCCATATGCATCAGCAGTAGGGAGTTTAATGTATGCAATGTTGTGTACTCGTCCCGATATATGCTATGTCGTAGGAATAGTCAGCAGATTTCAATCCAATCCTAGACATGATCATTGGACTGCTATTAAAAACATTCACAAGTATCTTTGGAGAACGAGAGATTATATGCTCGTGTATGGTGCTAAGGATCTGATCCTTACTGGATACAGTAACTCTGAATTTCAGTGCGATATTGATTCGAGAAAATCAACTTCAGGGTTAGTACGCACTCTAAACGGAGGAGCAGTTGTATGAAGAAGCATCAAGCAGAGTTGTATTGCTGACTCTACAATGGAAGCTGAGTATATAGCTGCAAGTGAAGCAGCAAAAGAAGTAGTATGGCTCAGAAAGTTCCTAACAGATCTAGAAGTAGTTCCTAATATGCACCTATCTGTCACTCTCTATTGTGACAACAGTGGAGCAGTTGCAAATTCAAAGGAACCACGAAGCCATAAAAGATGAAAGCATATCGAGTGAAAGTACCATCTCATCAGGGAGATTGTACACAGAGGAGACATAATCATCACCCAAATTTCTTTACAAGACAACTTAGCTGAACCATTTACAAAGGCCCTCTCGGCTAAAGTGTTCGGGGGTCACCTAGTAAGACTAGGACTATGAGTTTTGTATCACTAGGACAACTGGGAGAATGTTTTGGTATTGTAATGCCCTAGTTTATTGTATTTGTATATTTTATTCTCTCCATGTAAACTCAACATTGTATATATTGATCCACTGGAGTTTTAGTCCAAGTGGGAGTATTATTGAGTTTTATGTCCTAAAACTCGCAGTTTGTAAAATGATGAACATGTTCTATAATCAATATACTTATTATTGATTTCATAAATTGTATGAAAGTCTAAATCCAATAAACTAAGATCCATGACTATTGCATAAGTACTTGAACTTTATATGGAGACAAAGAGTGGATCAGGTTCGAGTAAATAGTCAAAATGATCTATGGTACATGAATAAGGTTAGGTACCTTATCCTAGTAATACCATTAGATGCGGCCTACTCTGTAGTTGTTACAAAGAGTTGTAAAGTGCTACATATGATATGATCCTTATTCGTACATATTATGACATAAGGAGTAGGGGCATCCTATGCAATGAGTTTGCATAAAATCGGACCAAGAAATAAGTCACTCTTACTTTATAACGTTGTTTACTATATAAGACTGACTATTTCACCTAGATGTTTTAGGTAACTCAATTTTAATCATGAGCTAACTATGAACTCCTGTTTATTTGGGATTATCCTTAGATTTGCATAGGTGAGGGTTGGCTCAACAGTGCCGACTCAGTAAGACCCCTATTTCAGGGGTAAGACCTAAAAGATAGATGGGGATATAAGGTGCAAGACGGAGTACACGCCTACCTGATTTAGGGATAGGAGAAAGGTTGTTCTCTGAAGTACTGAATCCAGGTCTTGAACAAGGGGCCCCACCCTCTCACTTGGCTAAGAGAGTTTGGTTTAGTGATTGGATCACAAACCAGTTGTTCAATAGAGAATCAGTAGGAACTTGAGGAATAAGACGTAATCTCGAGGGTAAAACAGATATTTGACCCAGCCGTTATTAAGAACAACCTGAGAAGGGTCGACTTGCTAATTATGGTTAATCATGTGGACATAATATATCTACAGTGAGGGGAGTGCAACTATGGGCTTTAGTGAAGTGACTCATTAGTTAACGAATGAGGATTAATCTGGTCTAATGAGTTTAGCCTATTAATCTCAAATCGTTGGAGCCTATGATCTATAGGTCCGTGAGGTCCCTCTACTAGCTCGTAAATGGATTAGCAATAGAATAGCGTGATAAGTTAAGACTGAAACTCTTTGTTGCTTCCGTTGTTGCTAATACATTCTTACACATTGACTTTCAAAAGCTAAATGAGGTAACAAAAAAAATCATTTTCCAATTTCTTTTCTTGACCAGATGGTAGAACGACTTGCAGGGAAGCCATTCTTTTGATTTCTTGATGGATTCTCAGGTTTCTACCAAATCCTAATCACTAAAAAGGATCAAGAAAAGATGACCTTCATCTGCATCTTTGGGACTTATTCCTTTAGGAGGATGTCATCCAGACTTTGTAATGGCCAGGTACGTTCCAAAGGTATATGATGAACATCTTTTCATATTTTATAAAAAAGTGTATTGATGTCTTTATAGATGATTTTACCATTTAAGGAGAATCTTTTGATGATTGTTTGCACAACCTTAGTTTGGTCATGAAACGTTGCATTGTAACAAAGCTTATGTTTAACTATGAAAGTGCCATTTTATGACTTCCCATGGTATTGTGTTAGGACATCTTGTTTCTTCTAAAGGCATTGAAGTTGATAAAGCTAAAATATATGTAATTGCTAACCTTTTTTTATCCTACATGCATCAGGGAAGTTTGTTCTTTTTTTGGAAGCGGGGGTTTTTACAGGAATTTTATCAAGGACTTTCTAAAGTTACCTCTTCCTCTATCCACATTGCTACAGAAAGATGTTCCATTTGAGTTTGGTAAGGAATGCCAGAAGGTCTTTAACACTTTAAAAGAGAAGTTGACCACTACTCCAATTCTTCAGCCCCCACGATTGGACATCCCGTTCGAAATTGTGTGATGCTAGTAATCTAGCAGTAGGAGCAGTTCTTGGGCAACAGGTTGACAAGAAGAGCCACGTCATATGTTTTGCATCAAGGACCCTCAATCCCACTCAAATCAACTACACCACGACTGAAAAGGAGTTTTTTACTATTGTTTTTGCATTGGATAAGTTTCGTTCTTATATTCTTTGTTTTCTTGTTACAATCTATACTGACCATTCTGCCCTTAGGTACCTCATGACCAAGAAAGAGTCCAAGCCTCGACTTGTTCGGTGGATTCTTCTCCTTCAAGAGTTCAATCTGACCATTAGGATAGAAAGGGAGCAGAGAATTTGGTAGCAGATAACTTGAGCAAGATAGTGCAATAAGAAGATCCAACACCTATGCGAGAGGACTTTTCTTATGAGTATTTTTTCCAGGTAACCACGTCGATACCATGGTATGCTGACATGTTTAACTTCCTAATGACTGGTAAGTTCCCTCATGATATGCCTACTTCTAGGAAAGCTAAATTGTGTAGCGACTCTAAATACTTCATTTGGGATCCACCTTACCCTTGGAAGATTTGCTCTGACCAAATCATTAGGAGGTGTGTCCCAGATGAAGAATTTGAGTAAGTATTATCATTTTATCATGAACCGACATGTGCGGGCATTTTAGTCCTAAGAGAACTGCTAAAAAAATCTTAGATAGTGATTTGTTTTGGAACTTTCTATTTGCTGACTATTATGCATATTGTAAATATTGTGAGAAATGTTAGAGGTCAGGATCACTTTCTAGGTGAAATGCCATTAAACTCAATTCTTGTCTGTGAAGTTTTTTATGTCTGGGGCATGGATTTTATGGGGCCATTTCTCTTTTCTTATGGATATCTGTATATTTTGTTAGCTGTCGATTATCTGTCGAAGTGAGTTAAGGCTATCCCCACCAGGACTAATAATTTTTTTGTTATTTTAGGATTTTTGAAGACTAACATATTTTCCAGGTTTGGCATCTCGTGTGCTATAATTAGTGACCAAGGTTCCCACTTTTGTAATAGGACCATTGAAGCCCTTCTGAGGAAGTATGGAGTCCATCACCGTGCGACTACCATCCTTAGAAGAATGGCCAGGCCGATATATACAATTGAGAGGTAAAAAGTATCCTGGAAAAGACCGTCAACCCCAAAAGAAATGATTAGAGCACATGCCTCAACGATGCTCTATCGGCATATAGAACAACTTACAAAACTCTCATCGGGAAGGCACCCTACAAGCTTGTTTATGGCAAGACGTACCACTTACCGGTCAAGATCGAGCATAAAACCTACTAGGCGGTGAAGCAGTGTAACATGAGCTCGGTGAAGAAAGGTTCCTTGAACTTCAAGAGTTGGAAGAGTTAAGACTTGAGGCTTACGAGAACTCGAGAACATAGAAGGAAAAAACCAAACCGATTCAAGATAAAGGTCTCGCAAGGAAAGACTTCAAGATTGATCAACAGGTTTTGCTTTTCAATTCACGACTCCAACTCATGCCAAGTAAGCTTAAATATAAATGGTTTGGATCGTTTAAAGTTGTCAACCTCTTTCCTTATGGTACAATTGAGATTATGAGCTTGGAGATAGGAAAGGAATTTAAGATGAATGGGCAGCGTCTCAAGATTTTTAATGAAGGGGAACTGAACCTTGCTCACTCGAGCCTGGTTTTGACTTCACCCTCGTTCACTTAAGCCCATCCTCACCCAACGTCAAACAAATAACGATACAAATTTGCGTTTCTTGGAGACAGCCAAACGTCAAATTTACCTGCTTTAATTTTTCCTGTTTATTTCCTTTATTTTTAACCTATTTTGTTTATCTTTTCATTATTTTTTTCTTGAGATAAAAAAAAAACAATTACTGAAAGAATGTTGATATTTCTATTTCTCTTTACAGGTCCTTTTTTTGGCTCCTCAAAGAGCAGCATTCCCCAAATTCATACTTGCATCAAAATTTAGAGGAGTTTTTCTGTTCCTCTAACTCCCTCTATTTGTCCTTTTGTATGACTTTGCAATACAATTAGGACAATGCATGTTTTTAAAGTTGGGGGTGGGGTGCGAAGCATGCTTCTTTTTTTTCTTTTTTTCAGATCTTGTACATAGCATATAGGGTTCTTTTTTTTCGATAGTTGAATATTTGGTATACTTGGTATAGTTGAGACACAACTGTTGAATTCTTTTTGATAAATAAATTGATTCTTTTATACATGTGATCTCTAGTTAGCCTTGAGCATCTTAGCTCGACTTTTATGATCTGAACTTTTTATTGGAATAAGAATCTCTATATTGAAAACATGTCTGGATGTTTGTTGTTTCATGCATGATCTGTTCGCTCTGTTTTTCGTTTCCTTTTGATGATAAGTCAATGATGCACTCACTGAGTTTTATGCTTTCAAGAAAGGAAATTCTTTCATGATTTTGAGTTCATTCTAAAAATCTTTTTATGAAAACCCATGCATAATGAACCTAGGCCAAAAAAATTTTTTTTATATAAATCCTAAGAATCTTATAATTAGGTTATCCCTCTCATATTTTTGTTGTCACCTCAAAAGGCCCACTTTCGGCTTAACCTATAATACCTGAGAGCAAAGTTAGATAATGAGAGAAAAAAGTGGCTTAGTGTGTTACTGGCAACAAAAAAAAAAAAAAAGGCAAAAGCTAGCTTGCCTGTAAAAAATAGTGGCATGTATGCATGAATATGGGAAAAAATAGCAACCTCTATCATATCTAGTTAAGGTCCCGCGAGAAAAAAGTGGTTAGATTCCCAACGGTTGAGTGTGAAAGCTAGCCCTCTTGGTAAAATCAATGCTTTCTAGTTTTGTGTGTATGAGTCTTAGGCACTCTTGGCTAAGTTATGCTATTTGATTGGCAAGAATGGTATGTCTTGGATTGGTAACTGAGCCAGAGTAGAGGGAAGATGAAACGAGAGTAGAATAAAGCTTTTCCAGGCATTCATCGATTTATTTATTAAGATTTCAAGGCCTAGTGTTCATCTTGGAGGGATCGAATCCCAAGAGGAAGCGTGTGAATGTCTTGCATTTAGAAATCCTATTTTTAAAGAAACAAAACAGTAAAATAAAACATGTAATTTTAGGATAAACATTCAAAGAAAACGTAGGCATGCTTGAAAAATGAAGAATATGAGAAATCACAACTTACCTTTGTTGATTCCTCTAATTTTCTTCTTCCACCGTTAATAATCTTGAACTTCTCCAACATAGAAGGACACTACCAATGAGGTTACCCTGCTATTCTCTAGGATTCAAAGAACCTAGAAGTGTGGTCTTCAAAAACTTTGAGGAGGAAAGGCGTAGAAATTTCTAGAAAGAAGTTAGAGATAAGGTGGAGGATAGGTTTTTATGTGATATCAAGACTTTACCTAAAATGGTTATAAGGATGTATTTATATGGAGAAAGGTTAACCCCTTCTCCAAGAATTTTCTTTTATACCCTTAGTACTAATTAATTAAATAACCCTTATTTAATTAATTGGCACATTAATTAAATGACCGTATATTAAATCCTTTTTAATATACATTTAATTAACCATCATATATATCATATATTTATGCTAACCTTCAATCTCCTTTATTGCTTAATCAATTAATCAATCATTAATTAATTAATTAAGTAACTATACTAAATTCATACTTAATATGAAGTTAGTTAATATATATCACATATATACATGTATACATCTCTTTATGAATCTAATTCATATGTATCTAATATTTTAATCTTATTCAAATATATCTATCTTACATAATTTTGATTATACATCATATCTATAATTAACCATTATATATTAATATAATTAATATAAAATTCTCTCCTTTGATTAACCATTATAATTCAAATCGTTCCTCGTTAATATCCTTTAGTGAGTTAACAAGGGACCTTATGGACCTACAGATTAGAAGTTCCAATGATATGAAATTAATTTATTAAACTCTTTTAATCTAATTAATCAATATTCATTAATTATCGATCACTCCACTAAAGATGATAGTTGCACTCTTTACACTATAGATATATTTCTGTGTCTACGGATATAACCAATCAACAGTAAGTCATCCCTTCATAAATCACTCATAACTACAGTTGGGTTAAATTACCATTTTACCCCTATAGTTATATCTAACACCTTAAGTACCATTGATCTCTCTAATGAACAATCAGTTTATAGTCCAACTATAAACTAACACCTCTGAAGCCAATAAGAGGTTAAGGCCTCAATGTTCAAGGCCTGGAATTAGCTATTAAGGGAGCAATTTATCTACTTTCCCTAAAGACGGGAAGGAATGACTTCCATCTTGTGTAGTTGTGTTCTCAGCTCCCTACTCAGACAAGTCCCCAAAATAGTAGGCTTGTTGAGTTGGCTAATCTAGCCACTCTCATCCATACAAATCAAAGGATCGCCCTCATTGACAGGAGTTCACAACTCACTTAGGATGAAGGTCAAGTCATCTATGGTCATCCTAGTGAAATGTAAGTCTCTTCTAGCAATGGTGTTATAAAATGACTATTTATTTCGTGGTATGGTCTTATACAAACTCTTTGTATAAAATACCTCCACTTTCATGTCTCCACATGAATGACTAGGATCAAATAATTTGTAGTACTTTACAACAATTATAACATCTACAAAGCAAGTCGTTTTCGTAGTGTCACCAGGATAAGGTACTCAGCCTTATCCATATACTACAGACCATTTAGGTTATCACTTAAACATGATCCACATGTATGTCTTCACATACATGTTAAAGTTTCATCAAATAACCTTGTATTTTAGTTTATTGAATTGAATTAATGCAGTCTAAATGTCAGTAAAATACCTCTTATTTCATTAAATATGTAATTTGTCTTTACAAACCACAAGATACTTGATATTTAGGACATAAATCCAACAATCTTCTACTCGTCCTAAAATGAGTGGGTTGTACAGTAACAAATACATTACAATGAAATGGACAATAAATAGTATCAAATACCATGAGTGGGATATATAGTACCAAATACAATACAATAAACTGGGCATACAATATACCCAACAAAATCTCCCACTTGCCCTACCTTAACCGTAAGAGCCTTTGTAAATGGATCAGCAACGTTGTGCTTCAAGGTGATCTATGTGATAGTCACATCTCCCCATTGCAAATCTCCCTAACGAGATGATACTTGCACTCAATATATTTTCCTCTTTTATGACTCCTAGATTCCTTAGAATTTGTCACGGCACAACTATTATCACAATAAAGTGTGATGGACAAAGACATATTTTGAACGACTTCCAAATCAATAAGGAACTTCTTTAACCAAATAGTCTCTTTAGCTGCTTCACAAGCAACTACGAATTTAACTTCTATACCAGAGTTTGTGATGCATCCTTGCTTGATGCTTCGCCAAACTATAGCCCCTCCATTTAGAGTGAACACTGATCCTGATGTGGATTAGAATCCTTATCAGTCTGAAAATCAGAGTCAGAGTATCCTATAAGGATCAAATCCTTAGCCCCATACACGAGTATATAGCCTTCATTTTCCATAGATACTTGAGGATTGTTTTGACCATTGTCCAGTGATCTAATCCTAGATTGGATTGATATCTAGTGGCAATCCCTACTGCATAGAAAATGTTAGGTCTGGTACATAACATTGCATACATAAGGCTACCAATGGACGATGCATAAGGAACCCGTCTCATTTCCTCAATCTCTTGAGGGGTCTTAGGATATTGTTCCTTAGACAAAATAATTCCATGCCTTAAAGGTAATAAACCCTTTTTGTAATTGTGCATTGATATCTGACAAGCATCTTGTCAATATACGATGTCTGAGACAAGGCTAGCATTTTGTTTTTACGATCCCTGATGATCTGGATTCCTAAAACAAATTGCACCTCACCCAAATCTTTCATTTGAAATTGGGCAGCTAATCATTTCTTTACATCTGTCAGCAAACCTACATCATTCCAAACGAATAGGATATCATCCACATACAACACAAGAAAAGCTATTGAGTTGTTGATCATTCTCTTGTAGACACAAGGCTCATCAACATTCTGATTAAATCCATAAGATTTGATCGTGGTATCAAATCTTATATTCCAAGCTCGAGATGCTCGTTTCAGCCCATAAATGGATCGATTAAGATTGTAAACCTTTTTCTCTCGACCTTGTTCAATGAATCCCTCTGTTTGAGTCATGTAGATGGTCTCTTGAAGATTACCATTCAAAAAAGCAGTCTTGACGTCCATTTGTCATATTTCATAGTCAGAATATGTGGCTATGGACAAGAGAATTTGAATAGTCTTTAATATGACAACAGGTGAGAAAATTTCTTCATAATCCACTCCCACCACCTGGGTATAACCCTTTGCCACTAGGCTAGCTTTAAAGATTTGTACTTTTCCATCTACACCCCTTTTCCTCTGGTAGATTCACTTACAACCTATAGATTTTATCCCATCAAGTTGATCTACAAGCTCCCAGATAGAATTGGAGTACATAGACTCCATTTCTTAATTCATGGTCTTAATTCATTCATCATTGTCAACATCTTCCATTGCCTTCTTGTAAGACAATGGATTCTTAATACCATTATTAGATATCATGTTTTGGGCTTCTGTTAAACCCTGTAGTGAACAAGTGGGTTCACAATCCTCTGTTAAACCCTGTAGTGAACAAGTGGGTTCACAATCCTCTTACTACGTCGAGGCAATCTCAACTCTTGAGACAGATTAGCTTGACTGGATGAATTTACATCAACAACTCTTGTTGATGTACTAGCCTCTTCAACAACTGTCGTTGAAGTCTCATTATTATCATAAAAAATCATTCTTAAAACTATTTTTCTTCGTGGTTTGTGGTCTCTTATGTGGTCTTCCTCTAAGAAAGTAATTTTTGTCAATACAAACACTGTATTTTCCTTTGGATCAAAGATTCTCGTTTCCTTAGGGTAGCCTAAAATAGGCATACTTTCAAATAAATTTCCAACTTTTTGGCATTTGTCACAAGCATATAGGTTGGACATCCCCAAATCCTAAAGTGGCATAAAATACCTTTACGACCTCTCTACAACTCCAAAGTTGCTTCAGAAACACTCTTGGATGGAACATTGTTCAAAATGTAAACAGCAGTCTCCACTGCAAATCCCTAAAACGAGTCAAGAAGTTGAGCATAGCTCATCATAGACCGAACCATGTCCAACGAGGTTTTGTTTCTCTTTTTTGATACACCATTCTACTGGGGTATACCAAGGACTGAGAGTTAGGATGTTATTCAATGTTCTATCATATAGTTCTAGAATCTTAAACCCATAGACTCTCCACCACAATCAAATCATAATGTTTCTACCTTTTTACCTAATAACTTTTCAAGTGCTTCAGACTTGGTTGCATTAAGTAAAGATACCCGTATCTTGAATAATCATCTATGAAAAAGATGAAATATTCGTACCCCTCCTCTTGCTTTTACATTCATCAAACCATAAAGATCTGAATGTATAAGCTCCAAGGTCTCTTTAGCTCTATAACCTTTTCCAGTAAAAGGTCATTTGGTCATCCTGACTTCAAGGCATGACTCACATACAAGTAAAGAGTTTCTTCTAAACTATTTAAAAGTCCACTTTTTACTAATCTCTCAATTCTATTGAGATTATTGTGACCTCACCTTAGATGATAAAGGTGGGCATTTTCTTTAGGAGAAATCCTTGGTCTCTTCGCAGTTGTTGCCATTCTGAATATTTCGGTATTTAGGACAGCCTCTGTAACTAATGGTCTTAATACATATAAGTTACTTTCTTTTTAAAGAAAAACCTATCTCCATTCCATTTTTTAAAATAAACATTTTACTTTTAGGGAAGGAGAGAGAACATTTTTTCTTAATCAAACAAGAAACATAGATTAAATTCATTTTCATATTAAAAACTACATATACGTCATCTAATAACATATCTTGTTTCTTGTCCATGAGTAACTTAAGCCTGCCTTAACAACAACTGGAACCCCCTCACTAGTATGAACTCAAAGATTCATCTCTTTAGCTTTCAATTGTTTCTAGTAATCAAATCCCTAGTGGGAAGAACACACGTGATTAGTAGTCCTTGAATCAATAATCCAATTAGAATCATTATTCTCTACTAAGCACGACTCCAAGACAAGTAAATTAGATTTACTATCATTGGATCTCTTTCTATGTTGGAAAGCAGTGGGATCAGCTTGAATTCCCTTATGATGAATTCCAAGTTTTTCTTTCGAGGTCAAGCCTCTTTGATAAACTTCGCTAGAGTTAGCAACTTTTGCCTCTTCTATTAGTCCTTTAACATTCAATATGGACTGGAGTTCAAATAAGGAGCTAACATTACTGGTTTCATCTATATCAACCCTGTCATGCTTGAATTGTGAGGACTTTCGTTCAAACAATTCTTGCATTGATTTCATGATCTGAAGTGCAGTGACTATGCTATCAAATCTCTTAGACAAGACATCAAGTATGCTTGCAAAAATGTGAACTTTTGCCGCAAGGTTGGCCTTCATCCACATTTTGTATGCATCACGAACACTTCGTGTTGCATCAGGGGTTGGGAAGGTTGTTTACCACGAACATAGTTTTAATTGATTCTTTCCAAGTTGCGTAATTGAATTCAATCAATGTTTTAGCTTTAAGAAGGTTCATTGAAGTGTTAGACATTTTTGCTGATACAAAACATATTACCCATTTTTAGACACTTATGTAAAAATTCATTTTAGTCTAGTCAACTTTAGCAAAACCTTAATAATGAACCCAACATTATTTATTTTACAATGATACATTCAGTTATTTGTAATAAATGCCACCTTAGGGTGTATAGTTATTCCTATCACTGAAGTGAGACACTCATAATCAAATACTATCTCAGAATAACTCCTTATTCACGTAATATTTAATTACCATTCATTTGGTTGATAAAACATTAACTTCCTTAATGCTTTATCGTAACTGTAACCCTTTATTTCAACTCTAAAACCCCGCTCCAACCAGTCTGCCTCAAAGAAGAGCGTGATTGGAACAATTGATTATAGTGATCTTATCCATTTTTAGAGTTGGTAATGTCCTTCCTCCATGCAAATACCTTCCTAAAGTAGGGTGCGCCAAGAGCACCACGAGGCCGAACATGAAAGAAACATTACAAACTAACGAAGGAGACCACAAGATATGTTGTCACACATCCTTCTCCCACTTACTATAAACATTTTCTTCATTCACCTTGATACTGACCCGTGCAAATACCTTCCTAAAGGAGGGTTCGTCTAGGGCACCATGAGGCCGAGCATGAATCTCATCCTGTGAACTTTTAAGGTGAGTGTTGGTGAAAAAACACATATCATATATGTCTTTTTCCTCCCACTAAGTGTTCTACCTTTTAGGTTTATTAACTTAGTAAAATTGACTAATCAATTTTCAGCTAAGTTCTTTGTTAATTTGCTCAATATAACACCTATACTGAATATTTAACAACATGTGATCTCATTCATTAAACTCTTTAACAAAATTGATCATGTTAGGATTGGTGACCTAAATCTCTTGTAATCTGGTAGTTTGTAAACTTTGTATAAACATATTGTTTTTAATAAAATAAATTTTATTTTATAAGCATATACTCAATCCAATAAACTAAGATCCGGGGTTATTTCATGTAATTTAAACAAGTATGTAGAGACACATAAGGATCTTGTTTAAATAATAACCAAATGGTCTGTAGTAGATGGATAAGGTTGGGTAGTTTATCCTAGTGACACTACGGATATGCCTACTTTATAGGTGTTACAGGTGTTGTAAAGTGCTACAAATGATCTGATCCCGATCATTCATGTAGAGACATGTGAGCGGGGGTATCATATCCAAAGAATTTGTATAAGATCGGACCACAAAATGATTAGTCTCTTTACCATTTCGACTGATGTTCCCTTAAGAATCTGATAAGCATTGCTAAAGTAACATTCTATAGAATAAAAAAGTTAGCAAAAAAAAATAAGAGAAAATAAGAGCAGGTAAAAATATACCAGAAGAAAAGCTTCCAGAGAAATATCTTGTGTTGAGAATGGTTAAGTATAAACTTGGTAAAAAAAAACTTAGACACAAAATGTTCAAAACAAGGCTCTGGGTATCCCAAACATACCAACCAAATTTTAGCTCGATCTAATGGTTAGAACTCTGGCTATCGAAAAATTAGTGAATATTGTCCCTGAAAAATCGAATTGTACTGTTTCTCTCCATTTTTTTCTTGTTTCGCCTCTATTTTTTCAGGTTATTTTCACAGAAAATTTTTGTCACAGACGACATGGACTTACAAACTCAATTTATAGTTAAATACCCAAAAAAAAGCAAGCCCTTACATAATCACATAAAGTAAAACTAGTCTATGTGCCAAATACAGAAAACATCTATTAAGCCAAACCTTATACATTTTCAAGAAAAGTGCAAAACATAACGCACATCATGAACTAAATTTTGTTTCAAAAAACATAAAATCAAAATGCAAGAAAATGTTGGCTCTAATACCAATTGAAGGGATTGAATCCCAAGCAGAAGCGTATGAATGCCTTGCATTTAGAAATTTGATTTTTAAAGAAACAAAATAGTAAAATAAAACATGTAATTTTAGGACAAACACTCAAAGAAAACATAGGCATGCTTGAAAATGGAAGAATAGGAGAAATCACAACTTACCTTTGTTGATTCCTCTAGCTTCCTTCTTCCATCGTTGTTAATAACCTCAAACTTCTTTGACGTAGAACAACACCACCAATGAGGTTATCTTACTATTCTCTAGGATTCAAAGAACTTGGAAGTGTGGTCTCCAAGAACTTTGAAGAGGAAAAGGGTAGAGAATTCTAGAGAGAAGTTAAAGAGGAGGTGGAGGCTATGTTTTTATATGATATCAAAACCTTACCTAAAATGGCTATAAGGATGTATTTATATGAAGAAGGGTTAACCTATTCTCCAAGAATTTTCTTTTATGTCCTTAGTGCTAATTAGTTAAATAACTCTTGTTTATGTAATTGGCACATTAATTAAATAACCATATATTAAATCCTATTTAATATACATTTAATTAATCATCATAAATATCATATATTTATGCTAACCTCCAATCTTCATTATTTCTTAATCAATTAATTAACTATATTAAATCATATTTAATATGGAGTTAATCACATTTGAATTCAAATGTATATTTATAATATTATATATATATATATATATATATATATATTACAATTTATATATATATATATATTATATATATATTATATATATATTATATATATATGTATGTATGTATGTATGTATGTATGTATGTATGTATGTATGTATGTATGTATGTATGTATGTATGTATGTATGTATGTATGTATCTCTTTATGAATCCAATTAATATGTATCTAATATTTGAATCTTATTCAAATATCTCTCTTACATAATTTGGATTATAGATCATATCTATAAAATCCCCTCATTTGATTTGAACAATTTAAATCATTCCTCGTTAATATCCTTTAATGAGCTAACAAAGGAACTTTATGGACCAACAGATTAGAAGCTCTAATGATATGAGATTAATTGATTAAGTTTCTTAATCTAATTAATCAATATTCATTAACTATCTATCACTCCGCTAAAGACCGATAACTGCACTTTTTACATTGTAGATATATTTCTGTGTCCACAGATATAACCAATCAACAATGAGTCAACCCTTCACAAATCACTTAAATACAACTGAGTCAAATTACTCTTTTATACCTATGGTTATATCTAACTCTTTAAGTACCATTGATTCCTCTAATGAATAATCAGTTTATAGTCCAACTATAAACTAACACCTCTTAGACTAGTGAAAGATCGAGGCTTCAAGTTCAAGACTTGGAATTAGTTAGTAAGGGAGCAATTTTTCTACTTCCCCTAAAGATGGGAATGAGTGGATTTCATCTTGTGTAGTGATGACGGAAAATTGACCAACTTCCCTTGGACGCGTTATGTGATGTATGTTCCTAAGATATGCGTTGATAGTCATGCGTCAATGGTCATGCGTTAGAATGAAAATTGCATTAACGAATGTATGTGATGACCATGTGTCCTGCCACAAGTTTTCTTGCGCTCACGCCAAGTATAACATGAACGCAAGTTTCTCGGGTAATCCGAGGCCGAACACAGGGACTTATAACTATATGTTTACGGTGATTGTGCATATGGCGGTTGAATAAAAGAATGGAGGGGATGTTACTACGTTAATCCTACTCCTACTCCTATCTAACAGACAGCGCAATGAGAGTATGCATGAAAGGTAGAAATACGACAGACCTTGACATGAAATAAATGAATGGGAAAATGGATAAAATGCAGAGATATTTTCATTACAAAACTTAAAAGTGATCGCAAGGACAACCTTAGTCAATGCAATCATGCTACAACCATACACGGAAAGTCATTTTCCAATGGAAATGCGGTGCTTCTAATTCTAGGACGCATGTGTTGAATGCAAAAGTATCCATAGAGCTTATTCCTAAGTCTCTACTTTTGTCCTATGCGACGATGCAAAATGCATGAAAGCAAGGTGACCGCATTCAATCGTATCCTATCTCTAGGATGCATGTGATGCGTTAATAACAAATAGTGCTCATTCCTAAGCGCCTATCTCTTGTATTATGTATTCTAATCTGGCTCTCCCAAGCCTAGATTCTGACCTGACCTTCCCAAGCCTAGATCCTGTACTTAGACTACCCTCCCAAGCATCCCTAATGGACGAATGAAGCATACATAATGCATGACAATTGCATAAACTTCACTGACCTACGGTTGTTACTATCCCTAGTGAACAATGCATACCTTGCTTAATGCGTCCAACCACTTACCCTCCCGGGTAGTTGATTGTTGCTGACTTCACTCATAGACAAGCAATGCGTTCGCCTATAGACAGGCGTTACAGTAGCTTCACACTAAGCAAATAAGATTACTCACATACTCGCACAACGCACACCTCTCGGTGGGTTTCTATATGCTTCATATCCCTAATCCACATGACTAAGTATGCAATACCTAAGCAATCCTACTAAGTGTTGCAATGAAAGTAAAGATACTAAACAAGAAGATGGAGATGAAGTCGAAGGAATAGAGAAATGCATTGAAAAACACATTGTATTAATTTCTTAATTCAAAATGTCATACAATACAATATAGGAAAAGAAAGGAAAAGGGAGTGACCGGCTAGAAGCAAAACTTTGCTTCTAGCGGATGTGCGTCAAGGCTGTCGGTGGCGCCATGGATGGGCAGAGAAGTTGACTCTCTCGAGATCTAACTCTGGTCGAAGGCTCCGATCGTCACTCGGAATGGATGAAGGAGGTGAAGAACTCTCAGCCGTCTTCTCACGCGTTTGTCTGGATCCAAGGATCCGCCATAGGCAAACCTTAGGCAAAAACTTTGGATAAAATGAATTTCAGCTCATCGGCTTCTATTTATAGAGCTTGGGTCGCCGACAACATTGATTGGACTGCTCTGAGTCTGACATTCGGCTCGTTAGTCCTTTTCTGAACCTCTGCCACTAACGGCGTGGTAGGTGAAATGTCAACATCAGCTTTGGATTTTCTCGAGGTAGATGCGTTGATGCGTTCATTCCACCTACCTTGCATTGATCCCGTTAGAATGTGTTATCGCATAGCCACAATCATTCAATGGCCGCATTTGCTTAACATCGCAACTCTACATGATGACCGTAATCGCTTGACGAGCGCAACTCCCATGCGATGGACGCATACGGCTGATTATCGCAACATCCATGCGTTGATCGATGCGTTTGCCTTGCGATGGAATGTTTCTCCGCATGTGGTCGTCTATGCGATGGTCTGGTTTCCGCGTTTTCGTTCATTTCCTGTATTGGCTACAAAAATAGAACATTGAATGCATAATTAATGCAAAATAATGGGTTAGCTGAGATTCGACATGCTGATCAACGCAAGCTCATATTCTTGTGAATTTCTATCATGATCGACGCATATTCTGCCTAACAACCTTCATAATTCTAAGTAAAATGCCTAAGATGACATGCATTTCTACATGACATCATGTAGCTGTGTTCCCAACTCCTTACTCGAAAAAATCCCCAAAATAGTAGGCTTGTTGAATCGGCTAATCTAGCCACTCTCGTCCATACAAATCAAAGGATCGCCCTCATAGATAAGAGTTCACAACTCATTCAGAATTAAGGTCAAGTCACCTATATTCATCCTAGTGAAATGTAAATCTCTTCTAGCAGCGGTGTTATAAAGACTATTCATTTCGCGGTTCGATCTTATATAAACTCTTTGTATAGAATACCTCAACTCGCATGTCTCCACATGAATGATCAAGATCAAATCATTTGTAGTATTTCACAAAAATTGTAACATCTACAAAGCAGGTCGTATTCGTAGTGTCATCAAGATAAGGTTCCCAATCTTATCCATATACTACAGACCATTTAGGTTATCACTTAAACATGATCCACCTGTATGTCTCCACATACATGTTTAAGTTTCATCAGATAATCTTGGATCTTAGTTTATTGGATTAAATTAATACAATCTAAATGTCAATAAAATACCTCTTAATTTATTATAGATATAATTTGTCTTTAAGGCCACAAGATACATGAGATTTAGGACATAAACTGCAACACATTTATACATGGTCTTGATTGCAAAAGTATCTTTCACAATGAGTCTCCAATGAGTGTTTGAATTCGAGTTGTTATTTGATTAATTGTGTAGCTCTAAAGACTGTTAAAACTTGAGTTAAGGACTATTAAATATAGTGAACAGTACTTTGTTGATTGTATGTTACGACCTTGCTCGGGATGATCAAGAGCTAAGATGAGGGTGTTGTTAGCTCTCAAAAAGAGCTAATATTATGCTCTTAATCCTATTATTGTTGAATAACTCTCATGCTTAAAATTTCTAATTTGTGGTAAATTGATTTTGAAGGGCAAGCGTACCATTTGGATGAAAACCGAGCAAAAAAGAAGCAAAAACGGGAGTTGGATGCATCATGTTGAAAGAATACATCAAAATTACCAAACTACCCTTGAGGGCAGTGTTGCAACCCTTCTTTGACCTTCGCGTGATGCTAAGAGGCAGTAAACAACAGCACTTTTAGGACAAGCAGCCAGCATCGCAACGCTCCAACGCAATGCTATTGGACAGAAGCACACGAATAGGGCAGCGTTCCAACGCTGGCTAGGGCATCGCAACACTCTGAACTTCAACAGAAATGTTACTTCTGCACGTGGGCAACACAACGTCACATCAACATTACACCCCTCTTTCAATGCTTAAGGCCTACTTCAACAAGGGCATCGCAACGCTGCCACGCTGCAATCGTATTACCAAAAAAAATCCTTGGTTCCTGCTTAAGGGTGTAAAGAAAAACTAAAGGAGAACGAGTTAGGGCCACAATTGGGATGATTTTTTAGGAGTTCTCACCCAGATTTCATCATTCTTTCTTCTTCATCTTTCAATCTCTTTCATTATACCTTTCAACTTCTTAAATGTTGTTGATTTGAGGAAGTTGCAAGGCTAGGTATTTTTCCTTCTTGGGTTTAGTAGTTTGTTCAATTTCTTAAGGATGTTTAATTGATGATGCTGAATTCTCTGAACTCTTGAGTTTGATTTGACCTGAAAAATTATTTTTATTAGATTCTTATATGCAAAATCTACATGGTGCTATGCATAATTGTAGATTAGGTTGCACGAACAGGGATGCATGTGTCGGCTAAGGCTTTTTCTAAACTCACACTTGTTTGCCCTAGTTTAGTCATACTCAATAAATAATGCTATAAGTCTAGGCTTTCCAACTCGTAGGATGTCATAACGCATGAACCCTAGTCTTATTGCAAATTAGTTTTTGCTTGGATGTCGCTGAGAATGAAGAGTTTAAAACTAATTTAGGGTCAAATTGATTAATCTCAAATTTGGCTAAATGGGCTATTAATTTAACTAATAGGTTGTGGAGTTCATGGAATCAGCATTGTTTCTTCTAATAATTGAAATTGAATATAATGAACTATTCCCAAGAGCCCTTTTGTCGATTCTTTGCAATTGTATGTTTTAGATTTTTACATATTTACGTTTTGCTTCTTTTTGGTACAAAATTTTAAATAAATGATCCAATTAACCCAAACCAAACTAATCCAAATATTTCATGGTGGGTTGGGTTGAGTTCATTTTTTAATAAGATTATTTAAGTTGAAGAAATTTATAACACGAACAATTGAGTTTGATCTAAAAAATCTTTTAACCCAACCTAACTCAACCCATGAACACCCCTAGTTGCATCCATTTTTGTGCAGCCTAGATAGTGCCCTAAGAAAAATTAGCTATGTGACATATTTTTAAAATTTATTTTTTTTACTATGTAAGGAAAATAGGATGCATGGTCTTAGGTAGCCTAGGCTTGCACATAATCATTGCCTGATTTTGATTCTTGTCCACGTTAATTTTCATTATCATGTATATTTTTTGGGTGATAAGAAAAAGATGGGAATAGCTTTTTTTTTCTTTAGTTAAAAAATAATAGGTAGGACCATAGGGTAGCCTGTGACCTCTTGGTAAGAGGTGTGTGCATATTTTATGTTAGTTAAACTATGGTACGTTGACAAATTGAAAATATATAATTTTGGAGTTTATTGTTAGCCAATTACTTTTTAGTTTTTTAATTTAATATTTTACATTATATTTGTGAAAACCTTCTTTGTAAGACAATAACGAAACGACAATCTAGATATAGCTCAACTTGTTTGATTTACTTATATGCCTTCGACCAACAAATTCTGAAGTCCAAATCTTCATCCCACATGTTGAGCTTGAAAAATAGTACCAGTACCATCAACACAATTTATAAGCAGGATTGCTCTGTGTAAATTAACTTAATAGTCATTTATGTATTCCATCAACAAAACCTAATGACTTGCAGTAACTTAGGGGTTGCCATATGAAAACATAATTTTGAAAATAAAAGATTTAAACAAAATAAAGTCGTATTTCATGTTTTCAGATATGTGTTTGGTAACAGATTTAGAAATTAAGTTCTAATTTAAACCATTTTTCAAAATATGTTTGAAAATATATTTAGTTACTCACTAAATACTAGAATATAAACTATTACTAATTAATTTATGGATTTTTTTTATGTTTATTTTTTATAATTATTATTTTGTAATGTCATATAATATATAATATATTGCATGTTTAAATTTAACAAAAATAATTGAGTTTATAACATGAAATGTTATGTTTGTTATTGTTTTTTATCATTTTTAATATAATTCTACATTTTAAAATTTTGAATTCAAAATTTAGATACATTGAAAACATAAAAAAGTTGTTTTCTGAATTTACATCCTTTGGATCACAAAAATCGAAATAGTTTTCAAAAACAGAATCCAGACTACCAACCAAATGCATATTCACTTAAGTCAGTGTTGCTAAACAGGCCCTTATATTCTAAACATATTTTCCCCATGGAGTTATTAGAGGGAGAAAAAATCAATAAGATACAATACAACATTCTCATTAGAAAGATGCCCATTTTAAAAATGATTTTCACATTATTGTTGTTCTTATACTGTATATATTAATAGTAAGAAATTGATTGAAGAAAAACAAAATTAAAACTTAAGCATAAATAAAGAAAAATTGAGAGGATAGAAATGAAATAAATTGGGAACAACATGATATATTTTGTCTTCTACTTTTACATAAGCCAAATATTGAAAGAAAAAAGAATAATACCACAACAAATCCATAATTAGGGAGATTGGCAGAAGATTTTGTTGACAAATTAGGGGAAAAGTTGATGAAATATGTATGATGACAGCTTATAAATAATTAATCATGCACATATATATATATATATATACATATGATTTTGATTAACCTTGAAAGTAGTGTTGAAAAATGAAAAATAGAGGGTCAAAGGAGAGTGATTATTGAGCCAGCTTTTGCACATAAAACCCACAGAATGTGTTGGAGTTGGAAAGAGAGGGTAATTTACAGAGAGCAGGCGGGACATATTTCCTGACAAATGGACAATATAATATGCTCTTTGATTTCAGATTTAATTTTGCTTATCACACCACAATTATTAAAATATGTCATTCCAAAATAATCTCTCTAAACCCTTAACATTGTACCTAAGTTTAATAGTTTAATTACCCCCCACTTTTTAGTGTACTTAACCCTAGCTAGGATCATTAGTTACTAGGTTTTAGACACTAAACTATATCTTGATTCTGTGATGTCATGATTATTATATAGATTAAACTTCTTGGATTTTAATTTTTATTGGAAAAGTTAATGTTATCGTACTCTAAGGAAAAAATATTTTTTAAAAAAAAACACAAAACAAAGCCATTAAGTGTGGAGAACAGTTTTTTTTTTCATGGTTATTAGCACATTTATATACCAATTGAGGAGAGTTTCGATCAAATTATAATATTGTCCAACTATAGAAAGTTCGTGTGCAACTGAATCGCGCACTTAAAAAAAAGTATAGATTATTGAATCGAGATTGTAATGACAAATATAATAAAATCCACAAAAGTTTGAAATTCATTGGGATTACGAATTATTCCAGTCAGAAGATTCCATAAAGATCTTGAAATCCATTTTAGTCCACGTCTCTAACGTTCATAAAGAACTTTTATGGAGAGCAATCACCTCAGTGAACCCCAGAAAACCATTTTGATGTTTAATTAAATCCCTATAAAATGTTTTTTCCCCCCAAAGAATTCCATGACGAAGATAATTAAATTAATAAACAGAAATTAAGCAGAAGAGCATTAAGGAAAAAAGGAAGGCATGCTTTGATTTTAAGTTGTAATTAGTGAATATAATTCAATGAAAATGGGAAGGAAAAGAAGAAGTGAATAGTGTGGTGATGATTGAACTAGGTCAAAGAGCAAAGCTTGAGTTTTTATTTATTTTTTTTTTAGGAAAAAAAAACATTCGATTTGCAGTAAAAAGGTGGATGACTAATTAAGATTATTGTCCCCGATTGTGTGTGAGGGATGGATGATCTTTATAATTTGTCACATTATTGTCGGAACATTGGGATGGGGTAAATCAAACCCTCTAACAACGACAACACATATCATATAATAATATTACATAATTCTAAAACCCTTTCCATTTCTCTACTAAATTAAAGTTAATGCCTTTATGCTTTATATATATATATATATATATATATATATATATATATATATATATTCACACACACACATATATCTATACAAAATGGTGAAGGCTTTTGAATTTTATCCACCCATTTTCGTCTAATTTCATCTCCCTTTATAATTAATTACATTTTTTTTTTCAAATATTTCTTTTTTCACTATTCAAATATGTTATTTGAGCTCCCTAATAAAAAGATTTAATCCATATAGTTATGGAGGTGACAAATAAAGAAAACAAAAAACGTAAAGCGAGAAAGAACCAATATAAAGATTTACGTGGTTCACTAACAGTAGCTACGTCCACAGACAAAAGGAGAATAGTCTATCATTGAGAGAATAATACAAAGTATAGTATTGAGCTCTCTAGGGTTAGAATTTATATAATGCACTTCTCTAAATCCAACGAACGTAAAAATGATAAATGCATAAAATGTAATATTAATTCCAACTGCACACCAAAAACAACTTTTTAATTTAGTGCTAATTTAATGAAAATGAGAAAACAACCAACCAAATGATGCCACCATGTTGTGAATAATATGCTTGGAAGTACATCCAAATTCAACGTTTTTTTAAGTTGATTATTGGTTTTTAATTAAAGTAATTAATTACACTAAAAAAAGGAAATTTTATGAATGAATATATGTATGTATATATGGACAAGAAAAAGTTAGGTCAAAAAGGAAGAAAGATTGTAGATTTGTAAAAGGGGATGATGTTTCTTTGCAAGAAAGGGCAGAGCCACAAGCTTTGGTTCTAGCCCTATAATGATCATAAATTTTTTATTTTATTTTTTTTTTTTTTTTTTTTTGGCTTAGGACTTTGTGTTATTTTTTTGAATTTTATGTTCATTGATCACCTTAAATATGAATATAGAATATGTGATGATGGTGGATGCAAAAAGAAACTTTATTTTTTCTTAATTCTTTTTGGTGCTATTGGTGGTGGATGAGAAGGTCATTATGGGGTTTACATAGTTGGAAGATTCTTTCACAAAAGAAGAGTATAAACACAAAGATATAAAATAGCTGACATTTTATGAAGGAGAAGGAGCAAACCCAGCTAGATTTTGCTGGCAGAGAATATATATATATATATATATATATATATATATATATATATAGTCAAGTGGATTTCATCTTAAAAGCCTCAAAAAGAAACTCAAATTCAATCATAGTCCTTGGAGACCATGCAAAAGGCTCTTTGCCTTTCTTCCCCTTTTCTCCCCCTTCAATGGATTCAATCAAAAAGCTAATTAACAACACATTCAAATCCATCAATACCATCTTCAAATTCTCCTTCCTTTTTCCTCTTCTTTTCTTTTGGTCATTTTACTTTGCAGATTGTTGAATATTGTTTTTCTTACAAAAACAAAGAATTGCCTCTTTTTCCTCTCTCTTTTCTTTCTTTCATTTAACACTCATATATAAGTCAAATATGACTTGGTAATAATAGTTAAAATACACATGCATATCTTTTTTTATAAGGCAACGGTCACAAAATTAGTATAACATGTGTTAGAGTGTTAATATAATATTAAATTTATCATAATCCATCATATTAAGCTTTTGAATCACACAATGTAAGAATATAAGATTTTAGATTTGAATCTTTAGAAAGTCATTAATTACTTCCCAATTCCAAAGTGAGAGGTGTGTTAAAGTGCATGTTGATATAATGTTAAATTTGAGTGCTTGTGGGTTGGGTTGAGGTGATTTTTAGACCAAACCCAATTGTTGGTTGTAAATTTATTCAACCAAAATAAGCCTTATTAAATAAGGAAATTATTTCAAATGTTAAAACTGTAGAAAATATTTACAAAATATAGCAAAATTTTAGAACTATCAATGATAGATGTTGATAGACTAGACATTTACTTATTTATAATAAATATTTACTTATTTATAATAAACATTTACTTATATATAATAAATATTTACTTATTTATAGATCTATAAGTGTCTAGTCTATCAACATCTATCATTGATAGTTCTAAAATTTTGCTATATTTTGTAAATATTTTGGTTCATTTTTTTATATTTAAAAACAACCCTATTAAATAATGAACCTAACCTAACCTAATCATGAAACATATGAGTTGGATTAGTTCAGGTTATTCAAATTATTTATTTAAATATTTTATTCTAAAAATAAGTAAAATTTTAATATATAAAAAATTTTATTTAAAAATAAGTAAAATTTTATTTAAATATAATTAATATTTTAATATATTAAAATTTTATTCAACTATTTTCATATATTGAATTAAGATTTAGAACTCAATCTTCATTTATATTATGAAATTTTTCTTTATAAAGTACTAAAAATTATTTTTAAGAGTTGTTGAAGAATAAATTATCCAAAAAAATTATGAAATTAAATAAAACTTAAAATAAATATATGTACATATAATTGCATCATAAGCAAAAGACATACTTTTTAAAATTAATAATAAGTTCTGATCGGGTCGGGTCAGTTTATTTTATGTGAACCGATGAACCAATCCACTATAAAATTTTCATTTATTTAAACCAAACTCAATTTAAATGAATTCATAACCCAACCTAAATCGTACAGATTAGGTTGGGTTAATCAAATTTTTCGAGTCATTGAATTTTTTTAACACCCCTAGAATGTCAGTGAAGGGAAAGAATGTTCTCTAAGATAACAAAACCATGGGATGTCTTTGCATTATTAAGTAAAGTTGCTTTTTTTCTTTTTTCTTTGTTTTTTTCTTTACAATATATATGTGGAAGAGGAGTTTTGAACCTCTAATCTTATATTAGTTGAGTTATATTCTTTTTATTTATTTATTTACTTTTACATATTTGTCCTTTTATATGACAATATTTGGATTCCCTAATAAGCCATATAGCTTTTTTTGGAAAAAAAAATTCAAAAACTAAAATTACCAAATATTTGTTTATAGTTGATGTGCTTTCAACTAGTTTCATTACTTATTCAATTTGGAATCTTATTACTTCAATTATTAGTAATGCATCTAAAAAAGTGGTAATGATATAATTCATTAACTTTGTAACAGAAGTAACACTAAGTAGCTAAAGATCATCATGTATCATGTTGATGAAATTTTACTCTGTTTGGTGTTGTTGATGGATAATAAGTATTGAAGGAAAAATTTTGACCAATCATAAATCATCACATCATTTTTTTTAAACTAATGATGAAATTACAAATTATCGATTTTGAGACTAATTAAAGGTCGACATACGTTCCAAATTGGAGTTGAAGATGAAAGTTGGCAGATCTGACAATGTCATGTGTCTATGTTTTGACCATTGGATCAAATTAATTAATTCGGTCCAATTTAGTACTATTACTTGAGCCCAAGTTCAATTGAGTCCAAAAATGGGCTTAAGTTGGCTCACATGCTAAACAAGCCCAAAATCCAATTAGTTGGGTTTAAGGGGCTAGTTCCATGGACTAACCAAGTCCAAGCCTACAAAAGCCTACAAAATCCTACTGAGAACTCTATAAATAGAACAGTTTCTTTCATTTGAAAGGTTTAATTTTTCAACAATCAAAAGACTATGAATCACACTTGAAGATACAAGTCCTTTGAAAATACAAACATTCTTCTAAGACTTCAACTTCAAAAACATCCATCTATTTTCCTTCCACAAATCAAATAATCAAATATTAGAGATTGAGCTGCATTTGTATAAATTTATATGAACACAAATTCAATTTCATGAAACGTGTTTCTTCAAACATGTCGTATCATCTTAAGATATAATTCTCTCCTTTGGTTACAACATATAACCCTTTGGTAGGGTGGCATTAATGGGCAAAAAAACAGTTCAAAAATCCATTTAAGTTGAGAAAAACCTCTCTCTATAAACCCCTAGATTAAAAAAAACAGATATTAATACTAAAAATGTCACCGGTGAATAAATGACATCATTATTAAGACATGAGTTTTGTGAATAGATCTTTGAACTTTATAAATCTTATATTTAATAAATAATTGAACCTTTAATGAACAAGTTGGTGCTGTTGTTGAACTTTAAAAAGTTCTTAACTAGACTGGAAATTTATGAACATAACTAAGAGGGTTAAAGTACATACTTCCTTCCTTTAAAGTTGGAGGTTCAAATCTCCACTCTCACATTATTTGTCGTATATTAAGGAAGCATTTGGGGCAAGGAATTAGTTGAATTGGTTATTATAATCAGTAGAGTTAAAGATAATTTGTGTTTGGGATGTAGATTATTTTAATTTAGATTATAATAATATGTGTTTGAGATGTAAACTATTTTAGTTTGAGTAGGAAATAATAAATACTTTAACAAAGAATAAAAAAAATGATGAAGATAAAATAATAAAACTGTAGCAAATGAGGTTTTGAAATAATATTTACTGTAACCAATTGGGGAATACAAATTAGTGTTTACTTATTATTATAATCTTAGGATAGTTTTTGCCCCAAGCACACCCTAAAAGAAATGTGCTCAGTAAATCTTTAAACTATTGATTTTGTGTGAACTTTTAAAATTAGGATAGGACAATGAAAGTTCAAAGACCAATTAAAACTCACTAAAATAGTAAATATGACTTAATGAATGAAACATGAGATTAAAAGCTTAGAGATGTATTAGTCATGACTTTTAAAGTTCAAGAATTTCTTAAACACAAGTTTGAAAGTTTGAAGACCAAACCTTGAAACCAACTTGGGTATAGCTGAATTTATAGACTTGACCAAAAGGTTTGGATTCTACCATACAAATTGAACTATTAGTCTGCCCTCTAAAAATAAATGAACATATTCATGGTGTACCTCTTCTTCAATGAATATTCTTAATATTATTTTACAAAATTAGATTAAAGAAAACTATATAAAATAATTCCAAACTAAAAATAAAGACTAATTTAAGATTTATCGAAAGTAAAAAGAACAAAATTCGACATGTGGACTAAAATTATATAAAACCCAGGACCAACATGGTATTGGTATGCTAACCTTGGACCTTTAATATTAATATTGTTGTTTTCAAAACTTATTAGAGAAATATTGTTGTTTTGAAACTTATTAGAGAAATATTGTTGTTTTGGGATTTCGAGGCTAGAAGTCGAGGATTGAGGATTCGACTAATGTAGAGGTCGAACGTTGAGAACTCGACAAACAGAGAAAAACATGGAATTAGGGTTGTCGAGGGTTGAAGTTTCGACATACATAAGTCGAAATTTCAACCCTCGACAAGGAAAGGGAAATCTCGCTAATTTTGTGATGAGGATCTCGCTCTAGAAGAGAATCTTGCTAATTTTGTATATTAGGTTGTCGAGGGTTGAAGTTCTGGCATACATAAGTCGAAACTTCAACCCTTGACAAGGAAGATAAGTGGGTGAAGCAGATTGTAAGAGAGAGCGAGATTGTAGGAGAGAGCGAGATTGTAGAAGAGAGTGAGATTGAGAGAGCGAGATTGTAGAAGAGAGCGAGATTGTAGGAGAGAGCGAGATTGTGGGAGAGAGCGAGATTGAAAACGAGACTGTAGGAGAGAGCGAGATTGTGGGAGAGAGCGAGATTGAAAACGAGACTGTAGGAGAGAGCGAGATTGTAGGAGAGAGCGAGATTGAGAGAGCGAGAACGAGATTGAGTCTGCCACATGGATTAAACGGCCAATCAGTCAGTTGACGTGGTCTGCCACATGGAAATCGTCTTCACTTTATTTACTTTCCATAAGTCTGAAAAAGTGCATATATATCACCAAGTTGCCCCTGCTCTGATTCCCCTACATGATTCCCTGCATGCATTGACGTTATCCGATTCCCTTGCTCCGATTCCATGCATTCATTGACGCATTCATGCCCCTCTGCCATAGCCTTAATGCCTTTTCAACCACCCTAAACCCATGGGTCGAGTGTTCAACACTCGACTTACATCCTTTTAAACCACCATCCTCTTCATTTTTCCTCAATCACTCCCTCGATAATTTTTGAAGACTCACTGCCTTTGATTTTGCTCACTCCTCTCTCCTTGATTTGCTCACTGCCCCTTCATAGCTCATTGCCCCCTCACTGCCTTCGAAAATAAGCCTTCGAAATCATCTTCCTCTCCTCCCATTTCCATTTCCATTTCTCTTCTTGTATTTCGTTTAATACAAATTATTCTCACACAACTATACTGGTTCGTTACTCTATTAAATTTTTGTTTTTTAAGAATAATTATAAAATTTATTTTTGTTCTTATATTATTATTTTTTATATAGATTCTAGTTTTTTTTTTTAATTTTTTATAATTGTTGTCAGATAACAAATAACAGGAAAAAAGGGCGAACATTGTCACTTTGAAGAAAAAAAGAGAACTACTGTCGAATCTGTGAGTTGAACTTATGATATTTGAAAAGTTTAGTTTATTCTTATGATATTTGATTTATTTAGTATTAACTTTGATGTTTATAGTGTTAAAATGCTTAGTTTATTGTTATGTTTAAGAAGTTGATATTTATAGTTTAATACAAAATTATTGTGATAGTTAACAAGTTTAGTATAGTTTCAAAAGTTTAATATAGTTTGAAAATTTTAGTTTATTCATATGATATTTGATTTATTTAGTATTAACTTTGATGTTTATGGTGTTAAAATGTTTAGTTTATTGTTATGTTTAAGAAGTTGATATTTATAGTTTAATACAAAATTATTGTGATAGTTAACAAGTTTAGTATAGTTTCAAAAGTTTAATAATTTTAGTTTATTCATATGAAAATTGTTGTTGTTATGTTTATTATGATAAGTTGATATTTTCTAGTATTAACTTTGAAAATATAGTTTAAAATAGTTTGAAAAAGTTTAATTTAATTTAATTTTTTATTTTGTATTAAATTTGAAAAAATAATTTTAAAAAATTTACCTCATTTTAATTTGAAAAGTTTAATTTATTGTCAAATGCTTGGGATTTTTGTTGTTTACAAATGGTAATATGATTAATGGTATTGATGGAGTTGAGTATGACCAACCACCAAGTGGGAGTTTTACCATAAATGTGAACAATGGAATTGTATTTAAACAATTCATTCAAATGATTGGGATGTTACTTAGTGTAGATATGGGAGCAAATCAGATAGAAATAATATATAGACATCCCAATCTAGAACCATCAGGATCAATAAGATATATGTCATTCCCTATTTCGAATGCATAAGCTATGAACTTGATGTTCTCAATGGCAATGCCAGTGCCAAATGTAGTGCATTTGTATGTAAATGTAAATATGATAGGGGTGGATTCTGATACATCATTTAACCAGTTTGAAAATCCAACTCGATGTATCGATCCTGATCCGGAGTCAATTACATCGCCATATGATAATGAAGATATGGCGGCTAACAACCTGTACAAAGACTTCAAAACAGAAACAGATGACGAATTTGAAGAGTTGGATTTCGATGGCGTGAACATGAGATGCTTTCAGATACATTCAATGATTTGGATATGAATGTATTGGATAGCATTCGGGAACATGACCCAATTGTAGCTCTTGTGGACGTTGACAATATGCAATTGTATAAAGGAATGATTTGTCAAGACAAGGAAATGCTACAACACGTGGTCAAATGTTTTGCTATAAAGTGTCACGCACCATACGAGGTTGTTGAATCTACACCGATGATTTGGACAATTCGGTGTAAGAAGTGGGAGGAAGGTTGCAAGTGGAGACTTCGTGCAATAAAGAAAAAATCACATGGCTTGTTCGAGATCACTAAGTATGATGAGCAGCATACATGTTTTTATTTGGAACTAAGTCAAAGTCACGTGCAATTGGATTCATCAATGATTGCACTAGAGTTCTGTGACGCCGTAAGAGAAAAACCATCTATCAGTGTGGCACAACTACAGTCCGACATTAAATCAAAGTTTGGATATCATGTTCCTTACCATAGGGTATGGGAGGGAAAAAGAAAAGCGTTGGCTAAAGTATTCCGTGATTGGAATGAGTCTTACAAATTGTTGCCTAGGTGGTTATATATGGTTAAGCAGACCAATCCTGGAACACGAGTAGAGTGGCGAGTTAAAGAAACGTTTACTGAAGGCCATGTTAATAATTTATTAATAATTTGTTTCAAACATATTTAAGTGGAGTAAAAATCCAGGTATGCACACGACAAAATAAATAAATGGGTTGCACGATCTAGTAAACATGAAGTACAATCATACGATCAGTATGAAGGTGTGTTTCATGTGAAGATCAGACGTCATTGTCTCAATGCCAAAGGAGAAAACGTTCAAATATTGAGGCTAAACAGGTCCGAGCGGTACTGTTCATGTAACAAGTGGCAAACATTCAGCATTCCATGCTCGCATTTTATGGCCATTTGCTCACATTTTAACATAAACTACGAAGATTTTATTGAGGACTAGTACAAATTGTCAAGTATGCTGAATGTTACTCTCCTCAATTTCAACCTGTACCGCATGAAGTTTACTGGATCATGCACCCTAATATGCCCGTCTTACATCCTGATCCATCGTTGTTGAGAAAACCTAGTAGACCGAAAAGTTCACGTTATCACAACAAGATGGATTGGACAGAACCAGCCACTCGACAACGATGTGGATTTTGTAACCAGTTAGGATATAATCGAAGGAAGTGTCCTTCGTTACTAAGATGGGCTCCAGATAGTTAGGGATTGAAAAATAAATAATTTTGTTATTATATATTCATTTTAGTGTATATTCAATTTTTTAATTATAATTTATTGTATATTCAATTTTTTTATATAATTTATTGTATATTCAATTTTTTTATAATAATCTATTGTATATTCAATTTTTTTTTTATTGTAATCAATAAAGTTTTACATTATTCTTTACTCTCACACTTTTATCTACTATTCAATTATAGTCAATTTTAATATATTTTTTTTTTTTTTTCAGATCATGACTTTAAACCCAGGACCTGTTGATCCCGATGTTTTGTACGACCAGTCCATTCATCGATCATATGTTGTATGGCGAGATCGTACTACTAGAGAAATATCTTGTAGACGTCGAGAGGCAGTTCTCCAGCGCATTATCCCGCTCCACCCTCGAATACTACCGCTACTGCGCACATCTGGATTCTATGGGGTTGCCAGATTAGGATTTATTCAGTTGGACTAGCATCTGATCACAGCCTTGGTCGAGAGATGGAGGCCCGAGACGCATGCATTCCATATGTCTGTTGGAGAGTGCACTATCACTCTACAAGACATAGAAGTGTTGTTGGGGTTACCTGTTGACGGTGAGCCGGTCACCGGAGTGATGTACGATGACTGGTTAGAAGTTCGTCAACTGTACCTCGGTGCGACCCTACCTTCCGACAAGATTAAAGGATCGAGGTTAAGTTTAATATGATTAGGAACACAATTTCGTGAGCTCACAGATGATGCAGACGAGGAAACCGTCATAAGATATGCGCGAGCATGTATACTACAAATGATGGGTGGAAGTCTGTTTTCAGATAAATCAAGTCATTTTGTTCACTTGATGTTCCTGCCACTGTTAGCTAACCTCCATGATGCGGGGCGGTATTCATGGGGTGGAGCATGCTTGGCATGATTGTATAGACAACTATGTAAAGCAACAAGACCTGAGGTTCGAGAGATAGCTGGGCCTCTCATACTTTTGCAACTATGGGCTTGGGAGCGATTTCCAACAATGGCTCCACAGCTACATCATGTTAATGACGCTCAGTTAGTTGGACGAGCCTACGATTCTCGGTATGTTGTTTTAATTCAATTTAATTTTTATATCACTGATCTAGTTAATTTAAATTCTAAATTATCAATTTAAAAATTTAGGTGGAGAGACAAATTTTGTGTGACTAAGACAGCCATACATGTAGTCAACCAGTATAGATACATGTTTGATCTGCTTCAATCTGAACAGGTACATTACACTAAACCTAATTGATTATTTTATTCACATTTTTATTGTATTTATCTTTAATATTCTCTAATATAATATTTGGTATTTCAGGTTATTTGGGAGCCGTACAAAATTATTGTGCATACTTTGCCTAATTTTTGTACGAATGGTCAAAACATATGGCAGACGATGAGTCCTCTCATATGTTTTCACATTGGTGAATGGCATCTTCCTGACAGGATGATGAGACAATTCGGTTTTCACAGGATATCCCATCGTCTTGTAATACTGAACCCGTACTGCATGATATTGACCTAAGGACTGGAGATTGGTCCAAAAAAGTTGCAATTTGGTAGTGCAATGGCACTATCGTGCAAGGTTTATTGCAGTGGGGGTTTCTCTTGAACAGTTTGACACAAATGTCACTCCAGAATATATTCATTGGTATAATAATATCACAAGGCACTACGTCACTCGTCCGGGAGCAGCTATGGGTCATCTGGTAAATGAATGAATATTATCTAATTTTTTTAATTTAAATTTATTTTAAATATTGTCTAATTGTTTTATAATTCACAGAGATCGAACAACAGTAGACTCCGTGAGGTTGCGAATGATCCAAACCAGGTTCTTGCTATATGTAGTGATAACCAAAGCTATATGGAGAAAATTCATTATATGTACGATATACCTATTGTTCCTCCACCAGCTCCTAGACGTAGAGGACCTGTTCAGGAAGAGGATGAGTTTGATGAGGTTGCACATAATGTGGAAGAGTTGCCCCCTATGACGCAGACGCATAGTCAAACTGATTATGTTAGTCCGATGATGATGATGCCAGCATTTGGTTCAGGACATTATGACTCAGAGGTTGGTCCTTCGTCTTCGTACGTGCATGGACATGGTCGGGGTCGTGGAGAGCATAATGAATATTTATATTATGAAGCGCCTGCAGAGGTACCAGAGCAACATCAAGAAGAACCCGAGCAACCTCAAGTTCGAAGTCGACGACGACAACCAGCTCGAAATCGACGACGTCCGCCTTGTGGGACACATTGATTTTTGTAATTATTTTTATATAAATGAGATATTTAATTTACATTTTTTTTATTTTTATGAGTTATTATTATTTTTAATTTATTCTTTTTAGAGTTTAAATAAAATAATAAATATTTTTAGAATTTTTTTAATAAAATGGAAAATTTAAAAAAAAAAAAAAAAAAAGGATTAGAAAGAAGAAGGTGGAATGTGTAATAATTAAAAAGAAAAAAAAAAGGGAAAATTTGTACGGTATTCTCGCTCTCTATCAAAATCTCGCTCGCGCTCTCGCTCAAACTTTCGCTGTCTCTCATAATCTCGCTCTCGAATTTGATTAGCTCGTTAGCGGCAAAAAGAAGGAGATTCATTAGCTCGTTAGCTCGTTAGCGACAAAAAGAAGGAGATTCATTAGCTCGTTATTTAGTCACACTTGCTGAGATAACAGAATCCGTTTGAAAACAACAATATTTTCCTTTAAAAAAAAAAGGAAGGTCGAGGGTTCAAAATTCGACCTATCTAGGTCGAATTTTCAACCCTCGACTTATTTAAAACAACAATATTTTTACAAATAGTTTAAAAACAACAATATTTTCCTAAATAGTTTCTAAAAGTACAATATCCTTTTAATTTTCCTTGCTAACCTTCTTCTTTCTTTTTCTTTTTTTTCCCCTCCCCTTTTTATCTCTTTGGGTTTGCAGTCTTATAACTAAGCTTTTTTTTCCTACTTTAAGATCATTGCTTTAGATTTTTCTATTTGGTTCTAGGTTTTGTGATAAAGTGGGATCTGCGTATTATTAGTACCCTTTAACCTAGAAATGTCAAATTAGTACCTGTCTAAATCAAATATTAGGAGAGATAATAAAAAAAAAAGCTGAGTAGAATATTGCTTATAGTAAAAGCATGATCATTTTTTACCCCTCTTTCATTTGATATGCCAAATGAGATGAGTGTTTGAACAGGAAATCTGAGAGATAAGTTTGGCCAATGAAAATCCAAGATTTAATTAGTGGTGGAAACCTTAAGAGAAGTTGATTAAGATATCAGCTTTAATGGAAAAAGGCAGTCTGTTCTATTGAAGAAGATAACATATGAGAATAGTGATGGTGGGGAGTGGGTGGGTGAGAGAAATTCACTGACCCACTTCAGAGAGAATAGCTTTAGAGGCAAGAAGAGACATTAAAGTCCAAATAAAAATCAATGAGTGTTACTTTCAAACTTCCATTCAGCTTTAGCCCCATTTTTATCATGTCTTGACAGGACATGGCCTTAAAATGGGAGGAAACTGAACTTGAAAGAGACTTCTTGTTCCAAGATTGAAAAGGAATAATGGAGACTACATATCAGAAAAACTTACAGGCAAATGCTGTGTGTCAGCAAATGACTGGTCAGCTGGGAAAATATCATTTAAAAAAAAATGGAATTTGGGGGTCCAAGTCAAGAGATTAGAAGGTTAGAGAGAACGATAGCCATGAAAAGAAGTTATATTGAAAGAATGGTATAGCCATGGACATTAATTTGGGAAAAAGTGCAAAATAAACGAGGCAAATGACCTTCAATGTCCTCCATTTCCATGGCAAGATGCTCCCACCACATTCGTATAAAGAAAAAGAAAGGGATAAGTCACAATTTTGTTTTGAAAATGAATATCAGTTGAATGAAACGTTCAACTCAGGAAACGAGGGACAAAAGTAGAGAGGTAAAGTTTTGCTTTTTTGACTACCCAAATAAAAGACCTTACTCTCTCCATCACAAGAAACAGCAGAATAAGACAGGATAGTGGGATTATATGGGTGGGCGGGTGAAGTCAGAGATCAAAGTTTTGATCTTTTCTCCTTGCGGACACAGCATGAGAAGTGAAAGGACAAATAATCAAAATCACCATTCTTCAAGTCAATGGTATAGAGCCTGAGCCTGAACCAGAAAAGGACAATATCTTGATCGATACGAAGCTTATTCAAGAGAATTCAAATCCATGGATAATATTGTATCATCGTGAGATTTGTTGCCTTAATATTAATTATAAGAAAAAATATATGGACAAGACGATTCCATAACTAATTTCACAAAGGGTAAGCAACAAAGTGGGAGAAAGAGACATTAGGGGCAATATGCTTTGCTCATTTAGTTCTTGGGTTATTTTCATTGCTTCTGAAATCTAAGTTAAAGGAAAATTTGATCTAGTCTAATTGTCATGTTCCTACTTTCTGACTAAGCGTTTCAAACAAAAGACCAGTTCATAAACATGAAGCAAATACAGTGAGCATTTTCTTCTTCATTCAAAACTTTCCATGCCACAGCTTTCTCATAGGATACTGCCCTTCCCATGCTTGATAAGCAGACACCCCCTTGAAGACAAAGGAAGCCCTGACATAACACAGGAAAAATAGATCACTTAAATGTATGATCAAGATAAGCATGCTTGTAGATACAAACTGATGAATTAAGATGTGCCTAATCCAAGGTAAGCATGCTTGTGGATATAAACTAAAATTACCCATGGCAAAAACACAAACAAACAAAAAATGCAGATCTTTTCCTTGGGGCTTGAGTTTGGAGGATAATGGACAATCCAAAATTTTCTTGTATTTAGAGTCGATAATCGTTTGACTTTCATCTTGTTTTATGATTCCCCTGAAGCAATTCCCTTATGACATTTGTGTCTTCAACATTCATTCAATTATTCAATAACTCCTTTTTGGTTAAGTTAATTGGAGGAGACAAAAATTGTATACACAATGAACTTTGTGCTTTTCCAAGATTCTGAAATTGTCCTGGTTTATCTTTTCCACTAACTTAATGCGAGTCATAGGATTTAATTTGTATAAAATCCTATTCATTGGGGAAAACACGATAGGTTTTGATATAATTAAAGAGCTTCTATTCGTTTGTCTATCATTGGGTTGGTAGGGAAAGAGGGGAATCATTAGCTATACCTGCTGCATTATCCGCGGGAACTCTGAGGCTAAAGTTTTCTTTCCATTGTCATCAAAAATCTTCTCCAGAGTAATGTCTTGGAGAGCCACCAAGGTTGTCTCAAGCATGTCAAGTCCAGATTGATTAGCAAATGTAAAATTTGGCAATGCCTGCATGTTCATAAAATAGGATATAACTTCATGTACAGACAGAGAAAACTGAAGAATTGAGCAAATTAGAAGTGGAAGCATATTTTTTAACCAAAACCTTAAGCATGGGCACCATGTTCATTAAGCCTTAGTTCTGTGCATTCTTTTTTTAATCTTCCATTTATCTTGATGAAGGTCGGAATCTCTTTTTCTTCTTTTAAAAAAGATCTTACTATTGGCACAGATGTAACCCTGATATTTAAAAGGAAAAGGATTTTAAACATACCTTCAAAGAGCAGCACATGACCGCATCTGAGTGATGCCAAAGGGATTTGAGAATGGATTCTCTTCCTTCATTTTTCAGTAATTCCATGCCCATATAACACCTGTAGGGGAGAATAAAAATAGATTGGAATCCTTCTATTAGCTCCTTGTCTTATAAAAGAACAAAGGCGAGGAGGGATGGATGGGTTTAGTTGACTATAGTAACTGACTATAACAAAATATATACCTTTTGTTTTCAGTATGATAAAACTTATATCCTCATCATTTAAAGAAATCAAGTGAAAGAAAAAATGTCAACTACAAATGTCTTTTTCTTTTTCTTGTTCAACACAATATTTGGAGTTGAGAGGACATAAATTTTTTATCTCTTGATCAAAAGTGTATGTCTTAACAAGTTGAACTATGCTCGAGTTGACTTTTAGTATATTCTTTCATATTATTATAAAATTCTGTCTAAGTCATACAAAACAATATAAAATAAGCAAATATGCCAAATACTCTAAGTCAGTTAAGACTATTGAGAAGAGAAGATACTTTTAAGTGAATTAAAATCAATTCAAGATAGAATTCAAAATTACAATAGAAAACAAAAGGGAACAAGACTGTTAGACAAAACATAATTAGATTCTTAGGTTTATGTTTGAACGCATCTCTTTTAAACTTCACTAAAACATGAACATCGTCCATATTTAGCTATTATAATGTTCTATCAATTAGGTTGAATTTTCTAGTTCAAGATTGTAATTAGGGAAGCAATTAGTTTACTGAAATAATTATTAAAATTCGATGGAATCCGATAGATGAATAACTGGTTTAAGTTAGTGAAGCAATACATATATGTTATATTAGATATTAATTAGTTATATAGGAACTAAAGATAAATCTAATCCACTCTACTACCGTGGATTAACTTTGATTGAAAATATTCACAGCTAAGAGTTTTTTGGAATACCTATAGCTTTGAGAGATCCAACGAGCAAGTGTTTGTGCTTCGGGAGCACCAGCTGGTGTCTGAAGGTTAGCATGAGGACCGAAATTCGAAGGGGAAAGAGCCAGTGCCACCCTCTGAACAGATGCTATAATGCTCCTGACATACTGCCGTGCCATTGCTGCTACATTATCTTGAAGGTGAACATCAAATACAAATTGGAATGCAATTGTCATCACAGATTTTGATTTTCCTGATTGACCAGCACAATCACCAGAGGCTCTATTTCCTGCCGGCCCAACATCAAGAGCCGAAGCAAGATCAAGCGTGCGGTTTGGACTTGAAGCATCCTGCAACATTAGCAAATGTACAAATTTTATATCAAAATGAAAAAATTGCAGAGAATGGGGAGGAGAAAAGAGGAGATTTGATATATAATATTTACCATCCCAGAATCAAGCGGAATGATACGGAAGCCGGATGGTAGAATAGGTGCATCATCAGAAAAAGAGGCGTCAATCGGAGCAAAGATGAGTTCAGCAGAAGTACCAACTGCATTCTCGTCCACACCATTGCAAAGCTGGGAGTAGAGCACCATAATTAATAATAGTGGTAGTGAAAACTGACAACAAAGATTTGAGATGTACACCACAAGTATCCATCCAAGCTTTTATAATATGGATTCTAGCCTAAAGCCAGAGTGGATATTTGATATTTATTTATATAATTAAAGAAACTACTGCTTACTTGGAGGAGGAAGATGTCACCAGGCATGAGCATATCATCCCTATAGTGGCCCATGTTTTCAAATTTAACAACTTCCATAAACTGTTACCAGAAAGAAAATCTAAATCAATATTTTGAAATCGCAAAGAAAACTGGGCTAATAGGATATGTTTTCCACTATTGATGCCATGGGAAATTATTTCTGTTTATAAACGGTAGAAAATATGGCACTTGCCTCTTCATGCTCAACTGTTTGTGCCAAGGGAAGAATAACCTGACCCCCAAAAGTTCCAGCATGAGACCCTGGTAAGCCACACTGACCGGTCTTAATTGCTGCTGCTGAGTAAGCATCAATACTGCTGTCTGCCCATTCCGACCGGTGTTCTCTCAAGAACCTGATGAGCATTGCTGGAGTAACATTCTACAAAATAAAAAAGATAGCAAGAATAAATAAGAGAAAAGAAGAGCAGGTAAAAATATACAAGAAGAAAAGCTTCCAAAGAAAT
Organism: Benincasa hispida; assembly: GCF_027475165.1. NCBI lineage: Eukaryota > Viridiplantae > Streptophyta > Magnoliopsida > Cucurbitales > Cucurbitaceae > Benincasa > Benincasa hispida. The sequence goes on from NC_143486.1 coordinate 77,125,232, forward strand.
ATCTTGTTGTGAGAGTGGTTAAGCATAAACTTGGTAAGAAAAAAACTGACACACAAAATGTCATTGTCAGTTGTTGAGGTTTGAACTTCGATTTTTATTTAACTATTTCTTAAAAGATCGCTTGTTTTCCATTAGAGTACAGTGTCCAAGGCATGTCCTAGTTTCAAATCATCAGACGGATATCTGTTCTTGTGTCATGTATGATAGCTCGATCTGGTTTTGTGTATAAATATATATATTAAAGAGGGGACAAATTGTCCAGAAATGGAGCAAGAAATAGAAAAGATGGCACAGGTTGAAAAAGAGAATTCCCCCATTTATTGATTTGATGAAGTGGTAGAAGGATTTGAAATATTATAAAATAGAACCTTTCCAATTGCTCATCGTCTAGATGTCATCTTGCAAGGGAAATATTTACCTGTAGTAACATCGATGCTTTGGCACAAAGCACTGCGTTGCTCATGGATGGAAAGCCATTAGAATATGAAATATTTGCACCCATCATTGTCTTGCCATGAGACATGTTTACGAGAAGTGTAACATCATCAATGCCATCATTTTCTAACAAAGACCATCCCTCGTCTGTAAACCCATTAACTGCTTCGTTGAAACCTCTGCAGATAAAATCCGTTAAACTCAATTAATGAAAGAGGAGTCGCTAAGATGGGTATATTAAGGATCCCACATCGAAAGGACCTCATAATGTTTTAAAGTTATATGGGCTACTCTTCCCATTACCAATTGGTTTTGAAATGGAATCTCGTATTCTTCTATTAAGGTACTCTTGAGCCAAAAATCATATTTACCTGCTCAATTTCTGACTAAGAGCACGAAGTGCGGCAGGTCTTCTTCCCCAACCAGTAACACTTGGTTGAGAAACTTCTTGTGAAATCTGTCTCAACAAGCGTAATGCCTGATCCAAAATAACGAAAAATTATTGTTATTGGGGATATAATCTTCAAAGTTACATGACTGTTCAATTTCTAGTTTTTCATTTTTAGAGGCGTCAGATAAATTAAAGACCTGAAGCAATAAGATTAAGGGAGGGGGACAAAAAAAAAAAAAAAAAAAAAAAAAAAGACTTGCCGCCATTGTGTTCTTCTGAGCAAGCAGCGTAGAGGACTTGTATAATGGCCGCAACACTTCAGGCACGCTCCAAGGCTGTTTTCAAGTAAACAATGGGTAAGATTATAAACATGAAAATCAGAGGCTAAGAATGACTGCTTTAATTACAAAACAACTTTACATACTTCTAAGTCCATGTGATCAACTATATGGATTATTGATCCACCACCTTCACAAGGTCTTATCAAATACCCACTTGGTAGCATTTCTGCTCTTACAAAGTGTTGGACTGGAGGCATACTTGGACCATTCTGAGTATTGTTAAGAGATCTTTCACAGACCTAAAATGCATGATACAAGCATATTAGCTCCAACATTTAGATTAAATCAAAGCAGCAGAAACAACCAGAAACAATTTCCAAAACGAGGCATTCACATACCACAAGACTACCATCCTCCAAAACAGATGTGTATCGCAGCAGCCAGAAATCACGAGCAGGTGCCAAAGTAGTAGGTGCATAGAGCTGAATCAAATCAACAAAAGTTTCTTTTATTTTCATATTTTTCTTGCAAAGTTAGCAAATTTGATACAAATAATCTACTATCACTAGTAGCCGACCTGCATGTATAGAAGCTCAATCGTTCCTCCATTTCCAGTAGATAGGACGTTTAGAACATCAACGGCACGGCAATCCCGAAACCAAGAAGGCCAATCTTTAAGAATTTCAGCCACCTTCATAAAACAAACAATATAAATTAGATACACTCATATATACTTCATGCTACACATAGAACAATTAGTTAACTTTATGTTTAGAAGCACTTACTCTTGTAGGTTCGAGACCCACAAGACCACATGCACGAGCAGCAACTCCAGTGCATCCATGAGAAATAGCAACGATTCCAATGGAATCCGGACCAGGCTGCTCACCACAGACGTTGATTAAAGTCAGAAATTTTAAGGTTAACGATTTTTTATCTTCTAAAATTGTGTTTGTTTTGATTTACAACTTTTTTAAGAAAATGTTTGAATTATTAGCAAAATTTAAAAACAAAAACTAATTTTTAAAGACTAATTCTTTATTTTCAAAACTTTGCTTCAATTTTGGAAATATGTGTAAGAAAAATGATAATAAAAGAAAAAAAATTAACGGTAGAAATAGTGTTTGTTAACTTAATTTTCAAAAACCAAACAATTCAAATAGTTATCGAACGGATATATCGTCTTCTATCCCGGATGTAAAATGTCCTGCAAAAAATTTGCCTTCCAAAAGAAATTCATGTTTGTTTTCTCATATTCCTTTTCCTCTTGTTATCATTTTAAAAAAAAAAAAAATGCATGATCTTTGCTGTGTGACTATATTAAATTTACAACTCCATTATTCTCAACCTAACGATGCACAAACTTAACAAAACTTGCTCTTTTGCCTTCCTCGAGAAGCGAAAATACAGATCAGAATAGATGTGACATTGGCAGATGAAAGTAACAGACAACAGAGCAAGATTTTCAAAAGCTCTCGATGATCGGGTCATCAAGATAATAGACTTTGGTATGTTGCTTAAAAGATTAGCAAGGTTTCTGTCGTTTAATTATTATGGCAGTAAAAAAAGAATCATTTTTAATACAAATTGAAGAATAAAGCAAAAAAGAGGAAGTAACCTTCATCCCAGGAATTTGGACCCACTCCACAGCAGTTCCAGTAGCCTTTGAAAGAAACTCTGCTAAAGTCTCCTCCGCAATGGACAAAAGTCTAGAAATATGCAAAACCCATATTCTCAGAAAGCATATAACAGAATGACAATTTCTAACACAAAGAACAACATAAGAAACAAAAAGAAATTGAAGGGAAATCATCAATGCACAAGAACAAGTTCTAATTCTACTAACCCTGCGGGACTGGCATCCTTTGGTGGATGCGGCGGAGTCAAATTCTGTTGACCACTTGTCACCACTGACTCGCAACTTGTGTCAGTGGTGGCTAAGGTCGCCTGCAAGTTGAAGAAATTACTTTCATTTCAGTTGATAAGAAATGTTTTTAATTCAAAAAGGGAAAAGAAAAACAGTTTTTTTATTTCCTTCTTGGTTTAGCAAAATGAAATCAGTGACCATCTTCTTCAAATGAGCAATTATTTCAAAGACGTGGAGGAAAATTCTTACATTCTGGGTTTGTTGACGAAAATAGCTGTTCTCATACACAAGCTGTGACACCTGTTTCTGCAACCTATCATTTTCCTCCATTAGGAGTCTGTTCATAGCCGTAAGCTTCCTGTTCACAGTCTGAAGGCGTGATGCCTCCTTTCTCTGCTTCTCTCTACATCTGTACAGTTAAAAAAAAAAAAAAAAAACGAACCGTGAGAAACCCAAATGAACCCTCTGTTCCAGAAACAAAATTTTGGGTGTTGAATATTCAAAATTGGAACCCACTTGCAAAACCCAGAAAGGAAATGATTAAAAACCATACCTCCGATTTTGGAACCAAACTTTGATCTGCTTGGGTTCGATATTGGAGAGAATTGGGCACTCCCTTATAAGCTGCTGGCGGCGCATAGAACTGGGTTTTGGGCATTCATAATAAAGCCTCTCAAGGGCTTCCACTTGCTCTGGTGTGTACCTAACGTACTTCCCATTATCCAAGCTGCTCATCTTGCTAGCAGCGTCCTTGCAGGCGGAAGTAACAGCCATCATCCCCACTTGAAATTCCCACAGAAACAAAACAACAAACACCTTTCAGCTATCAAATTGGAGGACAAAAAATCTCAGTACAAGAAGAACAAAGAATCAAAATTACCAGAAAGCGAAGACGAGCCTTTTGAATGGAAGCAGAGTTACGATAAATCAGATACGACTCCTCTGTAACTTCCCTTCCCCCCCTTCCACACACCAAGTCATATAAGACACATATTGGCCATACTGGTCCAAAAATCCCCCAAATGGTCGAAGATGAAGCAGACAGAAATGTTGGGGAATTTGATTTGTGAAATGAATAAGGAAGTATAAGTAAAAGGTTTAGAGAAGAGAAAGAAGGGATATATAAAAAGGGTAAAGGGAAAGAAATCCTGAAGTAGCGGACAGCAACAGAATAGAGAGAAGCTACAAATGATCAATTGTCATGGAATCCTCTGTTGATTTTGCTGCGCTTCTCTGTTTGTGTTTGTAAAAATTGGTTTGGCAGTCTCACAATCCGGACTTGTATGATAAAATTATGGGATGGTCTCTCTGTTTCTTTCTTTCTTTTGTTTCTCGAGAGAATGCAAATGGCAATCTACCGCGTGCTCAAATAGTAATATAAATTTGAAAAAATGAGTTTATATCCTATTTCCGTCACCATCATCTATACTTTTAGTTTTTGTCTATTTCCATTTTTTGTATTCTCTAAAATCTTTGCTTTTTTCTTTTTTTTCCTCCACTCTTTTGTCCACCCCTAAAATTACATCTTTACACTTTGAGTACAAATCAATTTATACTCCTATCCTCAATCATTTCTCTCCTTCAAATGTTGACGTCCATGAAAATGTTAATTTTTTAGTTTTATGAAAATATCCATCCATAAAAAATGATAATATCAATGAATATATTTGAAAAGATTATGAAAATAATAAATTCAAAAAATATATATTTAAATTAGTAAATAAATATTTTAAGCTTTTAAAACAAGTTAAATATTTATTATTTATATTTTATTTACATTAATGACATTTGGTTACTTATTTTATATGTTTCACTAATTTTAATATAATATAATGGAAATAGAGCAGCTTCAATTTATTACCAACCTCGAATTCAACAACTATTGGGTAAAGCCTAAACCTTACTCATTTCCTTCTATTGGAACTGGCCACCGTTTATAATTTTTATAATATAATTTAAATACTAATTTTTTTTTTTATCAAAACAATTAGTGGAATTTACTAATGTTTTGAGCGGATGAATATGAAATTGTTTTTTCTTTTTTTAGGGTATGTAAAAAAAATAAGAAATCTTTTGTTTACTCAATTAAAAAATAGAAAATGGTACCTTTGAATCACATCTTATGTTAATCTCGAATTTAGGGGTGAGCATGGATGGCCAAAAAATCAAGTCGAACAATCGAAACCGGCCGAACTGAAGGTTAAAGGTCAATTTTTTCCAAAAATTTATCAGGATCGATTTTAAAAAATTCCAATAAAAAACCGGATCGAACCAAACGACATTTCACTCCAACATTCCAACTGAATCACCTATTTATTATTTTATTAAAATTTTATTATAAATAATAAAATAAAATATCCTAAAAAATAAAAATCCTTCTTTTCAAATATCTTAATAATATTTGTCACTATTCTTTTCCGGTCTTAATTTTGTATTGAAATTTTCTGTTAGTATTAATTATATATTATGTTGGAATTTTGTAATTTGCATGACTATTTTAGTTTAATTATTATTTTAATGGATATTTGTTTGAAGTAAACTAATTAGAATAGAAAAATTAAGGGTGTAGTGCAAAGAAAAAAAAACCAAATTTATAAGTTTAAATGAGGACTAGAAACTGATACAAGCAAAAAAAAAAAAAAAAAAAAAGTCAAAACTTTAAAAGAAAAAAAAAGGGTTTAAATGGAAACCGACTGACCCGACCCCAAACCGACCGATCGATTTAAGAATAAATTTTTTGATGAGCGGTTTTGACTTTTATAAACTGAAGAAGATAATTGTGGCGAAACCAACTCCGCTCAATCGATGCTCACCTCTATTCAAATTTATGGAAATGTTGTATCAACAAAAAATTAATACCATAACTTGCATCAAGCTAATAAATATACCAATTAAAATCCTAAATTTTAAAAGTCAATAAATTTAGACCTTTTATCAAGATTTGGAAGATTAATTTTCACACATGTATAAAAAAAATTTAAATGCATTGATTAATATGATATTAAAGAGATTGAAATTAAATGGATGTTGGATAATAGCAATTTTTTTTTATCTTCTCATCTTCCCTGTTCTTCTTTACTTGTTGAGGAGAATTATGTCACACACACATATATTGCTACTTTGATGGGATGTTGTGAGAATAATATCATTTATTAAGTGGTTTTTTTAAGATACTTTTATTAAGTGATTTTAAATATATGGATCCAAGTTAAAGTTATTATAAATCATGAATGAAAAGGCTAAATTGTTGTACAATGATAATTTAAAATTTTAGTTGATACAACATTCAAAGTTTAGAGTAATAAATAGACATTTTAAATTTATGTCTTATATATCTCTAAATTTTCGATTTTAATATTCATAAACCTATTCAATACAAGAATAAAAATTTATGATCCCATAATACATAAAATTCATATATCCATTAATCTTAAAAAAATGTTAAACATATTGAAGTATATGTTAGACATAAAATTGAAAGTTCAAACATCTACTAAATGCTTAATTTAAAAGACCTTTTAGACACATAATTAAAACTTTTAAGACTTTTTACCAATAAGAGCGTAGCTCAACTGAATAGTGCTTATAATATTCACCACCCCATACTTTAATTATAATATATTTTAAAAAAAAAGAAAAAAAATTTTAAGACTTACGATGTACTTTATTAAGTTTAATTCAAACATCTTAAACACTAACTTAAAAATTTAGAGATTAAACTAATAATTTAGATCAATCTATCTTAGTTTATTTATTTTAAAAGAATTTATTTTCTATAGTTTGTACTTTGAAAAATGATCATATTTTGTTCTCTTTTTTTATCTCAATTTTATTTGACAACCAATTCATCACAACACTACATTCAATAAATTTCCTTTAAAACAGACGTACTTTTTAACAAAGAGTTCACATCATGTACAGAATTTGCACTCCATTTTGCAAATAGGGACCAAAACAATCGTCCTTTAGGAATGTTATCATCAATATCGACATTTGAAAAGTATATAAGTTTTTCTAAAATTAAAAGAAATCATAATAATATTGCAAACTTTTTTTAACTTAATTACATATGAATAGAGAGATTCAAACATCTTATCTCATTCATGAAATTTTTTTTAATATAATTTACTATATAAACTTTATTTATATAGTATATCATATTTAGAATCAGAACATAATATAGGAAAGTCTTCCCTCTCGGTCGAGCTGCTTTGTTCCTTCTCCTATACCTGGCTGCTTCTCGCTCACCAAAGCTACGGATTGCTTCCAGCGCCCTAGCCAATCTGAAACTCGAACAAATTCAATCGAAGCGGGAGCAAGAGCCTTTACTAATATTCTAAAAGAGGGCAGGCGGCCCCTCTCCTTCTCGGTCGAGCTGCTTCGCCACCTTGTCTTGTATAGGTTGGGCGGAGCTTGAAGAAGCGAGCCCAACGCGGAGAAAGCCGTGAGAGCAAGGGATCACCCAAGGAATGGACGAGCTCGCTGGCTAATGACCTGATCTAAAAACTGGTCCAGGTTGCGGTAAATCCCACACTCAAGACTAGCGGGACGAAGAGGGTCAAATCCAGACCTACGTGAGAAAAGATGTAGACTCGGGCCAAAGAGCCTAAAAAAGAGATCACATAGAACAAGGAGATATACAGTTGAATGTGGGAATGAAGAACGGGCGCCCAGCCCATGCATCCCGAGCAGAGAGCTAACCTAGAATGGGATGCCTGCAATACGGAGTCATCAATCACTGCCTGCTTGTTGTCCTCAAAAGCTCTTTGACACTTTTCCAATCAGTGAAATGCCATGATCGGTCCGTACGTCCTTCTTTAGTTTAGGAGATTTTTGAGTTGAGCAGACCTCTTTTGAAGAAAAAAACGAATCAGAGCCATGTAAGGGAGGACAGTGAGCACTATTATATAAATGAGGTAATAGAAGTCAGACTTCTCTGTAGGCCTCATAGTAATCTCCCTCCGGTTGTCCAGTCCCTGGGCTGCTCTCGGTTTTTTAGCTGGAGAGGAACTTCTACCACTTTTCGCGAAATCCCTCAGATCCGATGCCCACCCCACCTCATATTGTGCCGGAATGGTATTTCCTACTGATCCCATTATCATCAAGAGGCCTTCTCCCCGTTGCCACCTCTAACACTACCACACCAAAGCTGTAAACATCTGTCTTCTCAGTGGGAATACCCGAATCGCAGCATTCTTCTCTACTATGTGATTATGTGAGAAGTCAGTCTCAAGACTATCCCGGCACCTCGGTAAGCGCTTTCTTTCTTTTCATTCATTGATTGATTCAAGGTAGATGTAGCTTGCTTCCAAGTCCAAGCACTAGCGGTAGAAGCTAGTCACATTTTGTAAATAGGGACCAAAACAATCATTTGTTTGAGAATGTTATCATCAATATCTACATTTGAAAAGTATATAATTCTAAAATTGAAAGGAATTATAATAACATTGCAAAGAAAATTTAGCTTAATTATATATGGGTGGAGAGATTCAAATATTTGACCTCAATGATTTTTTTTTTTTAAATATAATTTAGTATATACACACACACACACAAAAGTGTTCATATGAATATTTAGAAGGATAAAACGATTGAAATCATTTATAGAAGGAAATATTAAAGAATGTGATGTTACTTAAACGTAAAAGTCATAAATGCACATTAATGTACTTGATACGCAGAAATTGGAAGTCAATTTTATTCGACAACCAACTTCCCTTGGACGTATTATGTGATGCATGTTCCTAAAATATGCGTTGATAGCCATGCACCGATGGTCATGCGTTGGAATGAAAATGCGCCAACAATATATGTGATGACCATGCGTCCTGCCACAAGTTTTCTTGCGTTCACCCCAAGTATAACATGAACGCAAGTTTCTCGGGTAATTTGAGGTCAAACACAGGGACTTGTAACTATATGTTTGCGGTGATTGTGCATACAACAGTTGAATAAAAGAATGGAGGGGATTTTGCTACGTTAATCCTACTCCTACTCTTATCTAACAGACAACGCAATGAGAATATGCATGAAAGGTAGAAATACGACAAACCTTGACATGAAATAAATGTGTGGAAAAATGGATAAAATGCGGAGATGTTTTCATTGCAAAACTTAAGAGTGATCGCAAAGGAACCATGAAAGGTAGAGATGCGACAAACGTTGACATGAAATAAATTCGTAGGAAAATGGATAAAATGCGGAGATGTTTTCCTTGCAAAACTTAAGAGTGATCACAAGGGAACCTTAGTCAACGCAAACTAATGCGATCATGCAACACTCATACAATAGTAAACCACCTCTCGGTGCGAATGCTACGACTTCTAATGCTAGAACGCATGTGATGTATGTGCATAAGTTTCTATAGGGCCTACACATAAGCCTCTAATTCTTGTCTATGTGATGATACACAAACAAGGCGACCACATATCACCATTCTTATTCCTAGGGTGCATGCGATATAGTGTTGACAAACAAAGCTTATCTCTAAGTCCCTATCTCTCGCTTATGCCGATCTAATCTCACTCTCTCGAGTCTAGATTCTAACCTAGCTCTCTCGAGTCATTAGGTTCTTTCTTTAGACTCTCTCTCGAGTAGCTCTAAAGGGGTGTTGGGCACAACATAAGACAAGACAAACGCATGAGCTTGGTTGACGCAAGGTTGTTACTATCCCTAGTGAACAACGCATACATTGCTTAATGCATCCAACCACTTACCCTCTCGAGCAGTTGATTATTGCTGACTTTACTCATAGACAAGCAATGCGTTAGCCCATAGATAGGCATTGTAGTAGCTTCACACTAAGCAAATAAGATTACTCACATACTCGCACAACGCACACCTCTCGATGGGTTGCTACATGCTTCATATCTCTAATCCACATGACTAAGAATGTAATACCCAAGCAATCTCACTAAGTGTTGCAATGAAAGTAAAGATGCTAAACAAGAAGATGGAGATGAAGTCGAAGAAAAAGAGAAATGCATTGAAAAACACATTGTATTAATTTCTTAATTCAAAATGCCATACAATACAATATAGGAAAAGAAAGGAAAAAAAATGACCGATTGGAAGCAAAGATTTGCTTCTAGCGAATGTGCGTCAAGGCTGTCGGTGGTGCCATGGATGGGTGGAGCTGACTTTCTCGAGATCTATCTCCGGTCGAAGGCTCTGGTGGTCACTCGGAATGGATGAAGGATCCGCCATAGGCGAACCTTAGGCAAAAACCTTGGATAAAATGAATTTGAGCTCATCAGCTTCTATTTATAGAGTTTGGATCGCCGACAACATTAATTGAACTGCTCTGAGTCTGATGTTTGGCGCGTTAATCCTTTCTGAACTTCTGCCACCAACGGCGTGGTAGGTGAAATGTCAGCATCAGCTTTGGATTTTCTCGAGTTAGATGTGTTGATGCGTTCATTCCACCAACTTTGCGTTGATCCCATTAGAATGCGTTGTCACGTAGCCGCAGTTATTCAATGGCCGCATTCACTTAACACCGCAACTCTACATGATGACCGCAATCGCTTGACGAGTGCAATTCCCATGCGATGGATGCATACAGCTAATTACTGCAACATCCATGTGTTGATCGATGCATTTTCCTTTCGATGGAGTGTTTCTCCGCATGCGGTCGTCTATGCGATGGTCCCATTTCTGCATTTACATTCATTTCCTGCATTGGCAACAAAAATAGAACTTTGAACGCATAATTAACGCAAAGTAATGGGTTAGCTGAGATTCGACATGCTGATCGACGCAAACTTTTTTCTCATGAATTCCTAGCACGATCGATGCAATTTCTGCCTAACAACCTTCATGATTCTAAGAAAAATGACTAAGATGACATGCATATCTACATGTCATCACATGTACAAAATTTGCACTCTGTTTTGCAAATAGAGACCAAAACAATCGTTTTTTTAGGAATGTTATCATCAATATCGACATTTGAAAAGTATGTAAGTTTTTCTAAAACTAAAAGAAATCATAATAATATTGCAAACTTTTTCTAGCTTAATTACATATGGATAGAGAGATTCAAACATCTTATCTCATTTGTGAATTTTTTTTTAAATATAATTTACTATATAAACTTTATTTATATAGTACATCGTATTTATATTTGCACTCCATTTTGTAAATAGGAACCAAAACAATCATTTGTTTGAGAATGTTATCATCAATATCGACGTTGAAAAGTATATAAACTTTTCTAAAATTGAAAGGAATTATAATAACATTGATTTTTTTTTTTTGCTTAATTACATATGAGTGGGAAGATTCAAACATCTGATCTCATTTTAATGATGATTTTTTTTTACTATAATTTAGTATATATACATACAGAAGTGTCCAAATATGTGAATATGAATATTTAGAAGGATAAAATGATTGAAATCATTTATAGAAGGAAATATTAAAGAATATGATGTTACTTAAACGTAAAAGTCATAAATGCACATTAATGTGTTTTTAACATTAAAATTAATGATTGGAATATGATTCAAAAAGAGTTGGGTGATAGGAAAGGTAGGTTGCCATTTTCAGGTAAGAAGAAAAAGGAAGAAGAAAAGTGAGAGAATTTTTTGCTGCCTTGTTGATAGGGATAACATGTTCATTATGATGGCTTGACAAACTTAATTAACTACCTTTCACCATGAAATTAGGGACCCATTGCTTATTACTCAATTTTCTTCTCCTAAAAAATCTACATATATTTATTTTTCCTTTAAAAAAATGCAAAAATAAAAGTTTTATCTATAAACTCAACCACACGATTCAATTTCATTTTGTTAACTTCCCCTGATATCAACAGTATATTTAAAGATAGTATAAAAGAAAATTAAAATTTTATTATTTTATGTAAATAATTTTCTCTATTTTTGAAAATCCCCGAAAGATAAAGTATCGATGCAGTAGTATTGAAAAGAATATATATATATATATATATAATTAGATGAAAATTGTATCTTTAGTAATTATAAAAGAATGTAGAATTCAGTTTCAAATTTCAGATAAATATGAAACCTTGAAATTAGTGCACATTAACATAAGATTATAAAGATTGTAAGGTGTATTCACCTAACTTTTGTTGATTTAATCCTTATTATTTATGCAAACAGTGACCCCCTTGATTATTGGGTCATTAAGCAAACAATGGCAGACCAAACCAAATGGCACTTTTTTTTTCCTCACTTTTCTTTTATTTTTTTAGTTGATTTAGAGATTATATAAATACGCGGTCTTACAAAATAAACAAATAATTACTATTGTAATTGGATATTCAAAAACCATATCCTAATCTCACCGTAAAAGAAGGGCTCTAAGTTTTTGTGTATGAATATAAAAATATCCCTTCTTTCTTTGTGGGCTGCTTCGAGTGCAGAAGCTAGGCCCCACCACTTTGCAACTATTATTATTTTTATATTTTTTGCACTTCTAATTTTAATATTCATAATGTGCTCAATTATTAATTGTATTTACATTTTTTAATTCTTACTTTACTTATACTAATATATTTTCCAAATCAAAAAAAGGCAACTTGATCTGTGGTTATTGTTTTAAAATAAATTTACACAAAAGCTATCTAGTTGTCGTTTTAAAAAAAGAATTAATTTTTTGTTATTATAAATTTGTTTTTTGAATAAACTATTTGCACGGTGGAACTATTTAAATTTTAATTTATGAACAATTAAAGAAAGGTGATGGGAAGGGGTATTTTAAATTATCTTCTTCTATCAACATATTTGAAGAGTTATTGGTAATGACATTAAAAATAAGTTTTTAAATAATCGAATTGGTTATGTGAACACGCTACATTATTGATTCAAGCAGTTTTCTTTAATTAAAAACATATTTTATCTAATGTAAATTTGTTATTTGACCACTCTCAAGTGAGAAAACGAATCACATCTTTTGTATATTTTACTTATCATAAAAACATTTTTTTAATCACTCAATTATGACTTTTTTTTAATAGAAATAAATGGTTGGTTTTCAAATTTGATCGAAATTTATACGATAGCATTACAAAAAGAAAAGAAAGGAATGTACGTAAGTTATTAAAATTGCATCTCGATTATATTCATTTTCTTGTTTATAGACTCGCTAAAATTCAGTGTATTTTGGACTATACTTACCAAATAAGTCAACTTCAACCAAATTGAAAAATTTTAAAATATTATTCTTAAAAAAATAAATAAATAAAGAGGATATTTGGGATAATGACTGTCATAAGATTATAATAACATCTTTTGTTATAGTAAAAACTATTTTATAGTCAAACTCTCATTTGCTACAGTATTTACTATTTTACACCTCTCAAACTAAAATAGTTTACACCTTCAAACACGTACTATTATAATTCAAACTAAAATAATTTACATCACAAATACAAACTATTATAACCTAACTATAATAATTTAGGACTATAATAATCAACTTCTTACCCTAAACGTCCCAAAGAGTTTACCACATGACAAATGTGTTTGGACAACATAGTAGACTGCATAAAGATGAATGTAGTTGAGCGGCATTCAATTTTTTTTTTCACTAAAACAAATCAAATGGTAAATTTTTATTTGGTGGATTAGATTTATTTCTAAGTATAAAATTTGGATTCTATCATCTATATAAAGTGAAATTTTGGACAATAACATTTTTATATTTGGTTAATCCGAGCATGATTGAATAGACAATGACACATATTGCCTTCGTTAGGGGCAATTATTTTTTCTTCTATCGTCAAAGACTTAAAAAATAATAATAGTAAATAAAAATCATACCTTCAGTATTAGAAAAAAGTTTTTAAATCCAAAATTATCACAAAAACAAATTAAAAAGTGAAAAAAAATGATATAACTCTATTTTATTTAATAACCGAGATAAAAATTCAGATTTATTTATCGAAAAAGTAATATTGTTGGAAAAAGAAGTATATGGAAAATGAGTATTTAAGAAGAATCAAAAAAGGAAAAATAAAAGGAAGAAAAAAAAGAAAAGCAAAGGGGGAAGATTGGGAAGAACGTGAAGAGAAAGGAAGGAAAGAACGTGTAAAAGCGTGTGGGGGGTGGACCACACGTGTGGACCCAAGAAAAGAGTGGGGCCAGCACGCGTGACCTTTGTTAACTTTATAATCGTGCTCCCAATAGTAATTCAAAAGCAGTGCGCTTAGAGAGAGAAACATCCCATTTTCTTCCCAACATTTTTTACTAAATACATATTCTTTTTCCTAGTATTTAACAACTCATAAAATACTATATTACTTATTTTAAAAAATATATATATATATATACACGTATGTATGTATATATATAATTTTACTTTATGAATTATTTCCAACATTCATTTCATTCTCAAATGAATCTTTTGTGACACACAGCAACATAAACTATTGAGATGATTAAGGAGTTTAAAAAATGGCATTTCAGTTTCAGGAAAACATTGATACAACCCCAATCCTTTGTCTAAATATTCACCACCTTTTTTTTTAATCGAAATTGCTCAGATAATTATCATAATTTTCAAGAAAAAAATAAAATGTTTTCAAATTTTATAACGAAAATGTTAATAAAAAATAAAAAGCATCGAAACTAGCAGTATTGGAAATACATTGGTTAAAATTGGATATTATAAGGTATATGGACTAAATTTTTATTATTTTTTTAAAAAAACCTCCACGTGTCGAAAATGATGATTTAACAATTTTTTTTACAATTACGGTATGGAAATACGGTACAGTACGTATGGGGAAAAATAAGGTGCGGCGCAGGTACATGGGAGAAAATGATATGAAAAATCTGGGACCACAGGATTAGAAACGCGTGTCGTTTCTTTCGGCGTATCAGAGTTTGCGCCAAAAGCAGAAGGGACATTCTTATGGGGAAGTGGGACCTCGTGTTTCTTCACCTCTCTCCCATTTACCCTCTGTGGTTAAAAACCCAAAATACCCTCATGGATTAAAAAAGTAAATTTTCAATAATTTAATAATACTATATTTACACAACAAGGACCTTTGAAATAGATATTTGCAAAAACTTTTGTTCCTTAATTACCTAACAACTTTGGCAGAATGTACCCTTTGTCTCCTCGTTGGGGATATGCAAATTGGTAACCTAAAATCAAAGACACATTGCCATCTTTACAACTTAAACTGAATCTTGAATTAAATCTTCATTATATGTAATTTCACATTTTCTAAGGTACCTAATTAGACAAAACGAATCAATTTTAAGTTAAAACTAAAAAGTATTAGAATTAGAAAACTTTAGATCAAATTATCATTTTAATTTCTATGGTTTTAACTTTCATGTGTCATTTCATTTTTTTTTTTTTTTGAGGTTGGGCATTTTAAACAACAAGCCGTTATAAAATACTTATTAGTTAAAAAAAAATGTTGCTTTTATAAAAAGAAATTCATGCACTTTCCACCTAAATCATCAGCGACCGATGCTTGTGCCCCAAATATGTCTCCAAAATGTAAGAGAGGTTGACTTTCGAAAAAATGGAACACAACACACCAACAAAAGTAGTAAAACAACCGAAATGAAATTAAAACATTAACAAACTTTTAATTCCAAGTGTATGTATGATTTTTTTTTTTTTTTTTTTTTGTGGTTTTAAGATAGATAGAATCCTATATTTATCTAATATTATCAAAATCTATAAAATCCAAATGGGTATTCAGTATAGAAAAAAGAAAATTCAAGCCAAAAATAGTGGATCTAGGGGACACTATCTTGAGAGAGTGTCAAAATCTAATCTTGAGAAAATGAAGAGATCTCATAATTTTGATTAGATATATGTATTGTTATTTTTTTAGATAATATGTGGGAGAGTAAATATGGGACCTCAAAATTGATAGAATAAGTTCATGGTCAAGGTTTAAAATTTCTATGGAAATAAAATTATAAAAATTTAAAATTTAAAAAATTAATAAATAAACTTAAATTAATAAATAAACATTTTATGATTTTAAAAAAAGTTAACGTATCTATTATTTATATTTATTTATATTAGTGACATTTTGTTGCTTATTTTCTTTATGTTCATATATTTTTCTATCATATAAATAGAAATAACAATTTACTCCTCGTGTTGCTATCAAATAATGAAAACATAGACATATGGACGAGAATTTAATAACATGGATTTGGTCATAGTTGGCACCAACTATGTGTATAAGGTGAAAAGAGCGAGGCAAGGGGTGGAAATTGGAAAGAAGTTAAAAATAGGGGAAAGCGTAAGAAAGAAGAAGCACGCCGACTCCAGACTGTGGCTTTGGTTTTACCCAACATCGCCAAACACAACTCTACCAACGATACTGTTTCATCAAAATTACACAGGCAATTACAAGAATGTGCGGGCAAGCGTGGTCCGTCTTTGTTACCCCTTTCCCTAATCAATCATTTCCTATTCTTTTACTTCAATTCATCGATCGTCGTCATCACCCCGCCGGCGCTTTCTGACGCCAATCTCGGGTTACCATTTTTATCCATGGGGCCCATTACTACTGATTTTGGTCTCTCTCTCTTTCTTTTTTTTTTTTTTTTTTTTTTTTCAGATTTTGTTCCCTGTCTTTCCGTCGTTTCCTTATCATTTTGATGTTTCTAGTTGTACTCCTTCCTAGGTTTCTTCAAATCATTGCTGACGTTCTTTCACTCTTTTTAAACATGGGGTTCGTGGTTTTTAAGCTACTGAAAATGACCTGCAAATCTGGAGAGTTTTTTTTCTTTCTTCTTTTTTTAATAAAGGAAGACGTGTATTTGAAGTTTAAGAGTTAATTAAGAACGATGCTAATCCAAGGCATGGGCCTAGCAGGACAGACTCTGCCGCGCATGCCAGTTTAATGGCAGAAACCAAATTCCAGTCCACGACAACTAAGAACATTTGTGACTTCTGCAAGCTTAAATCTGTGATTACAAACTTCACTTACTTTGAATGATATTGGGAGTCTGGGACATGATTTCAATAACAAAAAGAGTAACAGACAAGATTTCTGTAACAAATTATATCAAATTAATAATTAAAAAAAAAAAAAAAAGAATAAGAGATTAGACAAAATAGAAGTCAGGTTGTTTGCAGCAATCGTGTGGCTCAACTTCTTCAGCTCCAACTCTTACCACAGGGACAGAATTCAAACAGTTGAAGCAAATTGACAATTTTTTATGTGGTATTCATCGAAACAAAAACTTTTAAAATAAGAACCAAAAAATGTAGCAATCATTATAAACCCACTAACCAATTCTTCTTGTACCTATTGGCTAGCTAAAAATCCAAACACTCTAAGTTACTTGAAGACAAACCAACTGTTTGTAAATTCTGTTATACTAAACCATTGATCTTTAACGTGTTCTTCAGGGTGGTGTAAGTTCTTGACGACGACATTTCTTAAAATTTAAAAAGAAAGAAAAAAAAAATCTGAGGCATATGAATTGACCGACCCATTATGAATCTTTTACTAGCTACAGACTACCAAGTATGCCTCATGATTTCTTCCCATACCAAGTCAAGAACAAACACTCAATCAACCCAAAATGAAAACGAGTTATTAAGCATGACTAGGACAAGAGGAGCCGATCAACTTAATCTTAAGAATTTGATAGCGATTAGATAGATTAGGTAAAGATATGATATTTGATAAACTAACAAAGTCAATAATAGTGGCTATCATTGAATCTTTTGTATTTAAAAATGAGGGTGATTCCACAGGAAACTTCCCTCCAACTTGGAATCCCATATATTTGCATTACTCAGGTTCTAAATCGGTCAGTATAAACTTTACAGGACTCATGCTCCCCAATGGCCTGAAATTACAAACTCCGGACAGAAATATCATCACTAGTTTATAATTCGAGCCCGTTACATATTTGGAATCAAAACATGATCGAATTCTATTCTCAGTGGATACTATAACTCATATTGGATATAGATCACATGAAGCAAGAAAGAAAGCAGATACGCTGATTGACTGAAGCACACAACCTGATGATGCTATTTTCCAAACACATACTCAAGTAGGCGGCAATCAAGGTCAAAATGTCTGCAGAGAAGTCGCTGCAACAAGATAGAACCAAGAAGTTAAAAAGAGACTACTTGGATCACGAAAGAAGCTAACTCAATCTATTGGTCAAAACATCAAATAGAGAACCACCTCGCATATGTTGAAAACCTATAGAAGCTAACTCAATAAGGTGATCCTCCAACATCATTCATGGAAAGTCTCCTCGTATAGACATTAAGTAGGCCATGTATTCGGAATTGATTGGCCATGTAATTGGGTTGCTTCAGTTCAGATGGCAATCTTTATGATAATTTGGTTATTTATGATTTTATTTACTTGAAATATAATATAATTAGGACGTCGCTCAGCCATAATTGACATTATGTACTCCTCTTGAAGTAGGAGATTTAAAACCCCATTCCTTCATTTGTTGTATTGTACTTATAAAAAGGAAAAAAGAAACTAATTATAATTGTTGTTTGGCAATTAGGTTTTTTTTTTTTTTAAAAAAAAAATAATTCATGAGCATTCAAACCAACTTGCATGCATCTTCACTATTCACACGAACAGCCCTACCAAATTTGGTTGTCAAAGGTTGGAAAAAAAAAAATCCAAAAGCAGTGAAATATTGTCCATCATCGACAGGTATTCAACTCTTATTTATTTATTTTGTAAAGAAATGTGGGAAGAAGTGGACGTAATATTATATCAACAGGCATTTCTTTCAGAAGAAAAGAAATGGCATCAATAAGTACTTTACATGAACTAATGCAAGCCATGCTGTCTTCACTTTCTGAAAATTATCCATATTTGTACGCCCAAAAATATTAAAACCGTTCCAAAAAGAAGGTTACCTTGGTTATTGGAGGGTATGCTTTTATTTCAAAATCCAAATCTGGAAGGCGAGCAATCTCAGCTGCATTCTCAAATAAGATATAGGTAGGGAGCTGATTCATACTTCCTGATAAATTCATTCGGAAGTTATAAGATATTCTGATTGCTTAGTCTTTGCAAAACTGAAAAATGACATTCGAATTCAGAAATTCAAAAACAATTACCACCAAGTGATATTCCAAATTTCTCAGCAACATTTGGAAAGAGCCCAAGATCAACTACTCCAAATGATAGATGTTTGTTTGAATATCTGCTTAAGAAGACGTGAATACAAATCTAAGCTACTTCAAGCAAAAAGTGTGGTCATATGGTGGGGGGGAAATATATATAGAATTACAAAAATAAAAAAATAAAAAAATCAGTGTTTCAGATCCATGGAGCCGATCTAGCTGTGCTCAAGGGTGAAGATTTCCAGGTTTTCATATGTGAAACATGAAAAATTTCTATATCAAATTCAACAGAAAAGACAACACCAAAGATAGACAAGAACAATTGCTGATACAGAAGCAACACAATTTCTTATAAACTCTCCTCTCCCTGAATCCATCAACACAGTAAAAGGCAAAGTACTCACGTAACTGATAGCTCAGGCAAGCATCTACTAGACCGTATGCAGTCAACTGAGAAGGAAACACGAAACTCAACCTAGCAATTTGGGAAAGCCATCTCCATTAAGCACTAAAGAAAATCAAGAAAGATGAGAATTCTGTATACATGATAAAATGACATACAGATTATAAGCATTTGAACTTGTCAATGCATAAAAGTTGCTCAGAAGTTAAAATCTGGAGTACAGATTTGCAGAGGTGGATTCTCAATTTCGGGAAATAAAGTTAATTCCGAGAGACCAAGTTAATTGCTCCTAGCAAACATCCAAAGAAAAAAGGAAAAGGAACTTAATTTAATTTCAACACCGAAAATATTATGGAATCTTTGGATGTACTAAATTATCAACAGCTTGATCTTATTTACATAATCATTAACTTATTACTTTTTTTCTGTTTTCATACCCTATAAACTATACGTGTCTAAGCCAACTTGCTCATATCTCGACTATTCTCACATGAGAACTATTTTACCTTGCTATATCTGGTTCCCAAAATAACTCATAAACCCTGGTAAGTAGCTACATAAGAAGCATAGACACTTTAATTCAGATAGTATGTTCGTGTAAGACACTTGGATACTCCGCATTTGTTGGACACGTGTTGGACTTGACCCTTGTTAGCACAATAGATGTGTGCAATGTTTTTAAAAGCTGCACGATAATTTTCTGGGGCAGAAGACAAGAAAAAAAAAAGGATTTTTTTTTGTGAGACACACTATATATAAAAGTACTACATAAAGCACAAAAAACATAGTTGATGTGGAAACTGCAAATATAAAAAAAGGCCACTAAACACAAGAAGTTTGCATTTAGGCTTAGTAAATTTGATTTTTTTTAAGTTAATAAAGAAGAAAAACCCTAATTATTACTATGTTTAAAACATAATGAAAAAACCTCCAAGCTCAAGGCTTTAAGCCTTAGGGCTTCACAAAAGGCAGGTGCATCTTATTTTGTGAGGCTCACCTTTTCAAGGCGAAGCACAAAAGCTGCACCTTAAGCCTAGGCACGTGCCAGGGAGGGCTTTTTAAAACCCTGGATGTGTTAAACCCTGTGTACAAAGCTAATATGGGTCTAACATTTGCTAGACACATATTGAATACTTATACTTGTTAAGCATATTAAATTGAAAAGTAAATTATACAAGGAAAAAACAATAATTTTAAAGAGATAAATACATCAAACACCTCTTTAAAGCCTATAAATACATAAACTTGTTGAATTTGAATTTCCTTCTTATATCAAAACATATATATTTTTTGAGAGCATATATTTTGATAAATCTGTCATTGTTATGTCCATGTCCTACATTTAAAAGAAATGACATGTCATTGTATCTGTGTGTCGTGTCGAATATGTGTTTCATATTTGTATTTGTGCTTTTTAGGTACAATGGTCATCATAACTTGAATTCATTTCTTCTAATCCCTTTATTATTTACATGGTCCCTATTCATCACTAGGTCAACCTATCCCATCGTAGTTAACGATCATCAATTTATTTATATGTCTAACATGGATTAATATGTCCATAAGAGCTATGCTATTTCAAGTTTCATCATGAAACTCTCCATATTGTTTTGTCTGACAGATTTTCCTATTATCAATTTTGTACTCTCGCTGTTTCTCTATCTACAAACTAAAAATAATTTAAGAAGTAAATTAAGCTTCCTGCCTCAAAATGTTGCAACTCACTCAATCAAGTTGAAAACACTTACTATTACAGTATACATTAGAGAACAGTTGCTAAAAAAAAATGTGTAGTAACTCAAAATTTTATAGCAAAGAAAGTACTAGGTAAAGAGACTGTAGAATGAACCAGCCAGAATCTTGACTTGTTGTTCCCCTCGGTCAGCAAGGATTCCAGCTGCAGTGGAGTTAACTTACTACAGGTACCTACAGAAACGAGTTTAACAGGAAAGAAAAAGCAATTTATGTAAATCACATTGCAAGCATATAATATACTAGACTCACTGGACAATAATTTTGTTGTACAAGGGTTTTGTAAGATTCCAGGAGAGTTAAAAGACAAAAAGGAATTGAAGGGTAAAGTTGATCTTATTTCAAACCTGATCCTTGGAAAACAGGTTGTTGAGTAAAGATGTATATCCCTGTGTAGAAGGAAAAGGAAATAGCATACTATCATATCACAATTGACACCCATCAATAAATTTATGAGCACAACATGGATTAAGACCGCCCAGCCCCCCCCCCCCCCCCCCAAAAAAAAAAAAAAAAAAAAACACTCTTACCTGTAAACACGATTACATACCAAATTGCAAGGTGATAATCCATCATAGAAGCGAGAGCAACTAGAAAAATCTGAACGAATTGAAAAACCAGGTCAGTTGATCAATGAGCAAAGATAATATAAAAGACCCGCTACAACCGAATAAGACCAGGGTGAAACTACAGGAACAACATCAAAGTCACTATGTGCAGCAGAGCAACGTATGATCCACTCGACTCCACAGTTAGTTTCCGATAGATGTCGAATCAATTTTCATCACAAGAAATTTCCTAATCAATAACGAAGGGAGTAACTACCTTAACAAACAACAGCATATCGGCAATAAAGGCCTCCGGCGTCTCTCCTCTCACCATCTGGCGTGAAAAGAGAATACAATCGTTAGTACCAATTAAGTGCTCAAGCATCATTCAAGAACTAATCACTCATATTTCCCAAACATCAATCGATATAAAATCTAACTAGTCGAAATTAAAATATTCAAACTCTCTTTACCCTAAAAATAGAAATTTAAAATACTACTATAGGATGTGGAAGATACCTTAAACATGCAGAAAATCAGAAACACCAAAATCGCTTGCAGCTCCTAAAGAGATGAACAAGAAACAAGAAAACAATGAGCGAAATTAGGTCGTCCGAGTACTAAAGGCACCTACTACAATATAAACAATAGAAAAATGGAAATTAAGAGTTGTATCAAATTGGAGAAGTGAGAATTAATACCCGGCAAAGAAGAATATGTGTGATGTTATAGAAGAGGATATGATTTGCAGAACTTCGAATTACTAAATAGGAAAAGAAGGCTAGAAAATGAGAGAGATAGTAGGGCTCTGTCACCATTAGATTCAACCACTCCCCCGGTCGAAAGTTGCTCCGCTCCTGCTTCTTATCCACCATGGCGATTCACTGTATCAGACTTGTGGATGTTTCTGCGATAACAGAATCCTATACGAATGATCGCAGCGCCGTGAAAGACGCTGTCAGATTGAACGTCGACGGGAGGTTCACACTCAACAGTTTCCACCTTCCGGTCCACGTCTCCCTATTTTATGAAAATGATAAAGACATTGGGCCGGACCAGAACTCCAAGAAATAGCCCTCTTGTATGGGCCGGTAATGGGCTGGATAACCGGCCAACCGGCCCACGTTTTTTTCCAATTTGGGCTGGGCTAGGCGCATCAAGTTTGTGTTTGGGCCTAATACTAAAGCCTGTTAACAACATTGTACGCTAATTTCAGGTCCACCAAGGTTATGCACCAATTGCATTGTACTAATTCAATTCATCATGACTTGGAATAGTTAGTTACTATTTGCTTTCTTTAAAATTTAAGGTACATTGGGATTTTTATTTTTGAAGGGGTGACTTAGAAAAGAGTGCAGGGGGATGATTAAAATGGGTATTGGGATCAGGAATTGTTGATTACTAAGGTAGGGAAAAGAATGAAGGATGGGAACCTAAAAAGAATATAATGATGGGAAAATAAAAAAAAAAAAAATTCTAAAAAAATAGTGATAAAGTTGAAATTGGGAAGAGAGTGGGTGTTAAATAAAGTCCACATGGATTTAGAGACAAGCAACCACCAAGAAAGCAAAAGGCAGAACCGACGTCTCCCACCCCCCCATGTGACTTAGCCGGGAGTGAAGGGGAAAATGGTTATGGAGTCCTACAGCAAAATTTTATTTGGGTCTCACAGCACGTGCCTTAGCCCATCCACTCACGTGATATAACTATTCCCCTATTTTACTTCGACTTCCCCTTCCCCTTCCCCCACGTGGTATCTGCAAACTGAAGCAACCCAAAACGCTCCGTATTTGCGTTGCTTTCAATTGATTTTTCTTCCATTTTTAACACCACCGCCAGTTTAGGGTTTGGACACGAGCGATGCACTTAGTCACATGCTTGGCTGACAACGGGCCCCACCTAGATCACGTGCAAACTGGACCCCACACTCACACCCCACCCCCACACCTCTCTCCAGTCCCATACTCTTCCTTCTTTGTTTATTTATTTAATTTACCAAGTTCAGAGCTTCCACGTTCCACCCTCCCCCTAAATTAAAATTAATACTTTGAATAGTAAAAATAATAATAATAAAATAAAAAAAAATAGGAATAAATTTGAGGAATAGAGAATGGGAGGGAAGGACCTTATCCACTGCGGGAAGAAGAGTGTTTGCCTAGGGATTGATTTGAGTCGGAAGGACCCCGCTTAACAGCATCACCCTTCACTTCTAGATGTCTGCCACGTGTTATGATGGCCGACAGTTTAAACATCACCTTCCATTCAGGTAATTTTTAACGTACGTACTTCCTTTTTTTCCCCCTCAAATGGTAATTACACTCAGACCCATGCATGCAATACATTTTTCTCTTCTTTTTTTTTTATCATGCACCAAAACGACGTCGGTTATGCGACTAATGCAATTTCATTTCATCCCCTACTACTCGATTTCATTCTTCAGCATCTTTGGCACGTGCCTCCTTTGTTTTTTTACCCGTCACTACATTAATCCAAAGTCAAACACACGGCATTTTCTTTGAATCCCAACGGACCTTAAAACAACTTACTTCATCCCCATTCTTTCCATTTAATTAATCTCTCATTTTTCCCACTTTTTTACCTTCTTTTTTCCCCCTTCCTTTTTCCTGTGGGTATATACATTTTGATTTATCTCTATCAAAATCCTCCATTTTAGCTGTCTTCCTGTCTCCTTTGGATGCAAATTAAAAAATTAAAAAAAAGGGGAAAAAAAAAAAGAAAAGAAAAAAAGTTATCTCTATCTTTCTCTCTCATCTTACATAGCCATAACTCCTTCACACTTCACTCTCGGCCACTCTCTCATTTTCCTCTCTCTCACTTTTTTCTCCTTCTCAATCGCTACTTTCCTCACTATTTCCCATTCACAAACCCTCAGTTTTTGCCCACACACATTAACTCTAATGGAAGGACCCGAATATTTCCAGCCCGGTTTTTGCTCTCAATTCCCTACCGAAAACCGCCAGTCCTCAGACGCAAATAAAACCACCGTCGTCCCATCCTCCGCCGCTGCTGCTACTGCCGACCATTTCATCGTCGAGGATCTTTTAGACTTCTCTAATGACGACGACGTTGTCTTCACCGACGGAACTTTCGACAACCAAACCCCTACCTCTACCGATTCCTCCACTCTTACTTTACTCGATTCATGCAATTCCTACCCCAATTTCGAACAACACAACAATGGCCACAACTATAATTTCGCAGACGCCAATTTCTCCACCGACCTCGGTGTGCCGGTAATAACGAACCACATTCATTGTTTTCCCATTTCTCTTTTTCAATTTTCTCAAAACAATGTCTGAATTCATTTTTTGTCCAATTTTGTATTGTGTTTTGTTCGCCATTTCTTCAGTACGATGACTTGGCTGAGCTCGAATGGCTTTCCAATTTCGTGGAAGATTCTTTCTCAGCTGACGACTTGGAGAAGCTGAGTTTGATATCCGGGATGAATTCCCGGACCGACCATGAGGATGACGCCTCAAAAACTCGAGAATTCCAGACCGGATTGAACCGGAACCACTCACCCGGACTCTCCGTACCGGCTAAAGCCGCTCGTAGCAAGCGGTCTCGGGCGGCGCCCTGCATATGGAACTCCAGATTATCCGTACTCTCCCCCACAAATTCCTCCTCAGAAACCGACGTTGTCGTCACGCTCACGCCACATCCAAACACCGCTAAGAAAACCGCCAAGAAGAAAGAAACCCCGGATGACACGTCGTCCGCCGGCAATGGGGAAGGCCGTAAATGCCTCCATTGCGCCACCGACAAAACGCCGCAGTGGCGAACGGGCCCAATGGGCCCAAAGACGTTGTGTAATGCTTGTGGGGTTCGGTACAAGTCTGGCCGCCTGGTACCGGAATACCGACCAGCGGCGAGCCCCACGTTCGTACTGACGAAACACTCGAATTCTCACCGGAAAGTTATGGAACTCCGGCGGCAAAAAGAGATGATGAGAGCACAGCAACAACAACAGTATCTTCATCATGAGAGTATGGGGTTTGATCATGTATCCAACGACGACGATTATTTGATCCATCAACACATAGGGCCCCTCTACCAATAGCTCCCTCCATCAAAAATCCAACGCCATCCGTTGATTTCCTTCAAGTTTCCTGACAATTAGAGAAAAAAAGAGAGAAAATGTTTTTGAATTTAGTGGGCTAATTATATTTCAAAATCTGATTTAGAGTCACTTTACTTGAGTTAATTTTTAGATTCAATTTCTAACAATCAACTTAAATTTTGAATTTAGCATACTGATAATCACTTTTCTTAAAGTTGTCTCTTTTTTCTCTTTTATTCATAAGCCAAAAGTTGGGCTTGCTCTGAAATCCACTCCAATATTTTTTCTGATCTTCTTCCCTTTATTATATTAATATTAACTCCATACAACTTATTATGTTTCCTCTCCTTATAAGATATCAGTTTAATGTTAAAATAAAGGAAATGGGGTAGAAATTGAAGGGGAGTGATCCACTGCAAGAAATTAGAAATTGGAGAGGAATGATGCACTACAAGAAATCAGATCTTTAGCGATAAATTATTTGCGACTATTCTATAATCGTCGCATTATTAGCAACAAAATATTATTTTTGTCTCTAACCATGCAATGAAACAAAAAAAAAAGTTGCAATAATGCAACATTTAACACCAATAGTCATTGCCTAACGACGTTGGATGCAACGAAACGCACGTTCGACGCAAGTGCCTTTGCGACTAATTGGACTTTAGTTGCAGGCCCAATTAATGGACGAGAGGTTTGACGTTTTAGGGTATGTGATGAGAGCCCATATCGTCGCAGTCGTCGCAGAGGATTCGTAGCAAGTCTTTTTATGTTTTTTTGACTAATTGAGTTTTACAACTAATTAGGCTTTAGCCGCAGTCCCAACTATTGGGTGGAAGGTTTGATGCTTTAGGTCATGTGATGAAATCCCTAATCGTCACACGATACGATAAACCATCCGTTCGTCGCAAGACTTTTTTTACTTTTCCACTCTTTCTTTCACTCGAGAACGAGAATTTTCATTTCACTTTTTTCCCTTCGTTTAGTCATTCATCTGAAAGAAAATAAATCTATTGTTCATCGTTCATCGTTCATCCAACGTTTACTAAAAATTTGTTCATTGTTCGTCTGATAGTGAGAGGTTATTCATTATAGAATTGTGTGAAATTAATTTTGGGGGGAAATTGAAAAGAAAAGAAAAGAGGGAAGAAAAGGTTATGTCTTGAAGTTGGCAAAAGTACAGATAAGAGGAAATTTTATTACAGCAGTGGATTTTTTTTTTGAAAAAAGAAAAAACGGAGGAACAAAAATGGCAGTAAAACCCAGCTGATCCAATGGTGGTTTAAATAGGTAATGCAGAGAATGTTTAGAAAAATCTGAAGGACACCACTGGCAGTGAATTGTACAATATGCACTGTACTTTTTAATTTTTAACTTTTGAGAGAGAGAGAGAGGTTAAAAACAAAAATTAAAAGAAAATTTGTGAAAGAAAAAAACAAGTTAGAGTGCAGGGATAATTATGGTAATTAGTATTGCCACTGCCAGAAGGGTAAGAAGCAAAGAGAATATTGGTTTAAAAATTATTTGTGTCAATCATAGGATAAATTGGTAATAATTGATTACTGATTTCAGATTCACTTTTTCTTATTTAATAATCAACAATATACAATACCCAAGTCCAAAACCTTAGGATTAATCCTTTGGGTGCTCACAGTCACATCACATGCCTCTCTTTCTGCACGAAATACTTTTATTATTATTATAATTATTACTAGAAAAGAAAAATAATCTGTCTGCAAAGTTAAACTTAGAATTCAAAACTTAAGCCCTCATTCATTAATTATCCGAAAAAAATCAAAAGGAGAGAAAGTGGGAGAGCATTAACATGGTATAATGAATATGATTAATACTGAAACGAGCTGTATAAAGCAGAAGAAGAAAAAATAATAAATAAAGCTGCATCCTGAAATCCAGACATTAAAAACAGAGCAAAATCAAGCAAGCGGGAAGCAAAAAATTTTGAAACTAAATAGATTCATTTTTAAGATGTCCCCTCTTCCCCAACTCTTCTCTTCTGACAATAACCACAGCCTGTACCTATCAGTTATCTTTCCAGAAACATGAACCCTAAAGTTCCTTCTATTTCTGTACCAAGCAAAATATAAGCAGAGCCAAGCAAAGTTTAAGGTTCCTAAAAGCAATTTCACTCATTACTGTGGTAAGAAGGATAAGAAAAAGAATTGGATTTAGAATTACGCAATTGGAAGCAATCAGGTAAGGATAAAAGAGAGATTGAAGGGCACATGAATGTGTAATGGTATTATGTGGACATGGTAGCGACATGGTCAAAGAAAGTAGATGAGAAATGGGGAACACTCCAACGACACCGTTTCCAATTCCCACTCACAATCTCACGTGCCAAAGATACCACAATACATTTATTTAATTACTTTATATACATATATTATGGTAATATTCGCACATTCAGCTAAAGATACCTAATACCTACGTGCGCACTACTAATTTATCATATAGATAACGTTTCTTTATGTACGCAGCAACCTACAAAGGGCTTAGAGTAGCAGCAAATTTCAAACTAGAGGCTTGCAAAAATCAAAGAGAAGTGCTAAAAAAAGGATTAAAACGAAGAATTTGCAGTTTTCCGTTGCTTGGCCTAGTGTAATGATGATAACAACAGCAATGAGTCTAATTCACTAGGGAGCAACATTGTGTTGGAAATACGCAGATA
Source organism: Benincasa hispida (assembly GCF_027475165.1). Lineage (NCBI taxonomy): Eukaryota > Viridiplantae > Streptophyta > Magnoliopsida > Cucurbitales > Cucurbitaceae > Benincasa > Benincasa hispida. Next base: position 77,153,747 of record NC_143486.1, read on the forward strand.
ACAAAATTTATATGAAAATGAGAGATCAATTGGGGAAAGGGTAACGCATTCTGGACTGGGGTTGTCTCATCAGTTATAACCTCAACCTAAACAACAAAATAGAGACCGGGGAATCTCCAATAAATGATTAACAGAGTATTTGTTTCGCCATCCTTTGTGTATCCCACACTTCAATCAGAGCGTTCTCTTAAATTCCATCCCTTATCGCGGCACACAGAGACCCAATTCTGAAACAGTGAAAAACCAGAATTACTTAAGCATTCACTTCAAGTGGAGGAGGAGCTACTTCAAAGTTCAAACAAATGCTACCCTCTAAATTGCTGATGGAGAATCAACTAAACCGAGGGCTACATCAATGGACAAAAGTAAAAGAGCATCTAAAACGGAAGGCCAAACATATGACAGAAAATATTTCGATCATAGATGAAGCATTCATCTGTCCTCAAATAACATCACTATTCACCCTTGTAGTTATAGCAGCCCATCTTTCTCTTATATTAATCAATCACCAATTCAAAAGATGTTAAGCCCACTAAATATAAGTTGGATTAAGGATGAAAAATCTCCTCAGAACAGATGGAGTTGCAGAATTATTTTTTTTATATATATATATACACACACACACACACACACACATAAGCTATACTTATGATCTACAACAACTAAATGTGTGCTACATCTACATGAATATTATTGTTCTCCACTTTCTCAGAAGCTTGTCTATTACCCCACCCATAAGAGTTACTACACTATCTCAAAATCCAGTTAAATACATTCTCTTCAAGAACCAGAACTAGATTTGATGTTAAGTTCAAAAGTGACACATGCAACAGCAATGGAGAATAAATATTTTGACTATTTGGATACTTTGAGAAAAATAATAAACATCAAGTTACTTTCAATAATAACTAATACTATTGGATCATATTGGATCTTCGGTATGTCTAGGTCATAGTATCCTAGAAGTTAGAACTTCAACTATTGAACTACGAAGAATGTAGCTCTATTAGAAAAATCCAGAGTGATTTTTATGAATCAATGATTAAATCCCCACAACGAAGTACTCACATGCATTAAGATAACAGGACCGATATAACCAACTTCACTTCTAGTAAGTAAACTAACTTCAACGAGTCACTTCTTTTCATTTATTTTTTTTTTTTTTAAAAAAAAAAACTTACTTCACTTCTAGTTAGTAAAAACTAACACTTACATCAGTCTTTATGTAAATTCTTGTATGTTTTGTCTTTTCTAAACATAAGAAGAATTGTTAATTGGCATAATTCATCTCCATACAGTTCACATAATATCACTCTCTCGATCTGGCCTCTGTAGAAATTAGCATTTTTAAGGGCAAATCAACAATTGGCAGCACTATGCGAGTTTATAGAATGTGCACAACATAACCAAGGGTCCAAGAGTTCTGTGAACAATGCAGTTTATACGATGTACATAACATAAACAAGAGTTCCATGAACAACGCATCCAGTGAAAATTATCGGAATTTCATATTAATGGACTATTGGCACAGAAAAATAAAAAGTAGAATTCTTAAAATGTAACAATTATTTCCCAATTTGGCCAGGGGTTATCTATTTTCGTCAGTAATAAGTCAATTCAATTAGAATATTAGTTGCTTTCGTTATTTGGTTAGTTAACTTGAAACCCAAATTTAAACCAAAGAACACAGCCTGGCATCAGGCTTTTAATAAGATGCAGAAGAGAATCAAGAGCAAACACTTACAAAGTGATACTGAAAGAGCCCACACCGTAAACTAACGGAACAAGCATAAAATTAAATTGACATTCAAACTTCAAATTGGACTATATTTAAGCAGAATCATAACTCCCATATAAGCATTTTATTCACAGGATGATTAGCAAACAATAGAAAATTCGATCAAATACAAGAGTAAAAATGTAGCTTACAGATAATAAATTATAAAGAATGGAGATATCAAACTCCTGGGTTTGCACTGCAGAGCATACCCTGAGATAACGACCTCGAGAACAATGAATCAATTCCAAGACATGAGATTAGTCGAGCAGAAGAGACTGCCGAATGAAGAGGAAGCAGAGATTGAAGGGAACCCAACTGGGGAACCGACCTGAAGAATCAAAGCTCTCTGTTAGTAATCTAAGAAATGTATATTAGAAAGAGAAAAAAAAAAAAAAAAAAAAACCAAGCAAAAGGTAAAACCACCAAGAAGAGAAATTCTAACTAATGGGGTAAGAAAATAGTTCAATAATCTTGCTTACCTAGAAATTGTAGGTGAAGAACAGAGGGTGAAGGAAGCGGCGGGTCTGGGTTTAATGGAGGGTTTGGTTATGGTGGATTTAATAAGGGAAATGGTTGGGGTTGCCAGAGATCGACAGCGCGAAGCCATTGGAAATGATCAGAGAGAAAGTTGAGAATTAGGGTTTTTCAGGAACCGCCTGCGAAGTTTGGGAAGTTCTTTTTTATCTCTCTCTTACCTTCTTTGCTCGCACTCCGCACAATAAGAAAAATAGTTGATGCATTCGGGGGAGCCTCCCTGATGTTCTATCATAGTTTAATACGTGATAAGTTATTTTTATTTATTTTAAAAATATTTTAATTAATTTTTTTGACGTGAGTGATAAAAGAGAGAAGCATATATATAAGTACATCTTAGGATACACCTAGTATTATCCATTCAATAATACATAACAATACAATTTATTTATTTGTCAAGGTAAATTACATAGATATACTTTCTTTTTTTTGGAGTATATTGTTGGGAATGTCCTAGAACTCGTTGTTCGTAAATTTCGTGTTAAACATTCTATTTATCAATAAAATATTATTGAGTATCTTATTTGATAAAGTTGTTGATATTGCATTCTATTATGAAAATCCAATAAACATACCCATGACTATAGTATGAATACTTTAACTTAAGTTAATAGTATATAACCTAAATGGTCTATAAGTATATTGATAAAATTTGGTATCTCATCCTAGTAACACTATTGAATGCAGCCCATTTTGTATAGATAATACAAATGATGTGATCCACAGATTATTCATGTAGAGACATGTGGGTGGGGGTATCCTATGCAATGAGTTTGCATAAAGACTGGACCACGATATAACCACTTTTCTTTATAACGATCATTTACTGTTAAAACTGACTACTTCATATTAAAGTAACCTAGGATAACTCGATCTTAATCCTGAACTAGCTATGAACTTCTATTTATTCGGGATTTTTCTTTGATCTGTATGGGTGAAAGTAGTCCAACAACACTGCTCAATAAGTCTTCCATTTTGGCGATAAGACCGGATAGATAGCGGGGGACATAGCCTTGCGAGATGGAATTCATTCCTACCCGTCTTAGGGTTAGCAGATAGGTTGTTCTCTTACGTGCTGAATCTTGGTCTTAAATGATAGGGGTCTCGCCCTCTCATGATAGAGAGGGGCATGATTCACTGAATTAGTTGTTCATTAGAGGGTGGGAGCTTAAGGAACAAGACGTATTTACAGGGGTAAAACGGTAATTTTAACCCAATTGTAAATACGAACAACTTGTGAATAATCGACTTACTGATTATGGTTAACATTGACAGAAATACATCTATAGTGAGGAGAGTGCAACTATCGAGCTATAGTGGTGTGTTTTGATAGTTAACGAAAAATAATTAATTCGGTTTAAAGAGTTTAACCAATTGATTACAAATCGTTGGAGCACATGATCTGTAGGTCCAGTAGATCTCTCTACTAGCTCATAAATTGGAATGAATTGAGTAATTGATTGGATGAATTTTGATTTTAGGGTTTTTTTTTATATATATATATATACGATGCAATTAAAACATTTAATTTAATCAAAATTAAAACGAGATTGGAGAATCAATTAATATTTAAATATTGATTATATGAATTTGAATCATATTGGTGGAATTGATGTTTTATTAATTTAATATTAAGATATTAAATTAATTAAATTAATTTTATATAAATTAATTAATTATATAAAACTAAAATTTAAATAAAACAGTTTTATTTTAAAAGAAAAATCAATTTAATTGAAATTTATTAAGAGTTAGTGGATTTTTCCCAAAAATTGGAAAAAATCCAGTAACATCATTTATAGTGTTTTATCACCAAAATTCCACCATGAGTTCTTCAATTTATACCAAGTAGGAGCTGCCCTGTGTAACGGTCATGCTTGTCCAGGGCCTGTTGCCCATGGCCGCATGCCCAATCCAACCCCTTTCTAGCTTACTTTCATATCCTGTATTGTATTAGTGTAGTTAGCTTGCTTTCTTTACATTTTCATTGTAAGTGACCACCGCCCTTTTGCATATGCAAGGGCGCCAGTTGGCTTTTTGTTCAGAATGCACTATATGGGGATAAGACTAACCATCATTTCCTCATACCCGGAGTAGTACTCTATAAAGCCATTGTTGTTGCTTATTGCTTTCTAGTCTACTACAATCTTTCTTTCTTTATTCACACTCACAAATCTTCTTACGAAAACCTTTTCTCCAAACCCGTTTTCTAAAACCGTTTTCCCTAAAACGGGGGTGGAGGTTGCAAGAGGAACTCGGTGTGCCATCGGCAGTCCGTAATCGAGTTGGCTGGCTTGTTCGTGAGCGGGAACAAGTGCCGCACAATCGCTAAGAGAAGCTTCCGAAAGAGCGATTGTGACAGTTGGTATCAGAGCCAGGTTGGCTTATAGAGAGTGATCAGTGATCATGTCGGCGACGAAGAACCTGAACAAGTCCCATGTGGACAGATTGGTAGAGATGGAAGAACAAATGCTCTACCTGAGAGAGGTCCCAGATAATGTTCGTTTCCTTGAGACTCGGCTACAAGAAGTTGCCGAGAAAGCCGATGGAATTGATGCGGTGGTAGGCCGCCTAGACGGATTACCCGTCAGAGAATTGATGATGAGGGTAGAGACCCTCGAGACCAAGACAGTACGGTCCGGCAGCTTTGAACGAGGCGATAGCTCCTCGGGCTCTGTTGCCCACATAGAGGAGCGTGTCGAAGAGCTGGACAGCTCCCAAAAAGCAATACTTCAGATGGTAACTGACTTATCTGAAGACTTTCGATCGGCCCTGGATGTCGTCAGAGCCGAGATAGCGGATGTGAGTGCTAGAGTGAATCTCACCATCCGAGCGGTAGGGAACCAAGCCCCACCTGGGGGAGCAATGGCAGTGAGCCGAATAAAAATCCCAGAACCGAAACCCTTCTGTGGGGTGCGAGAAGCGAAAGCCCTGGAAAATTTTATCTTCGACCTTGAGCAATACTTCAAGGCGACGAACACAGTGACTGAAGAGTCGAAAGTCACAATAGCAACGATGCATCTAGTTGAAGATGCGAAATTGTGGTGGAGATCACGATTTACAGACATACAGGAAGGACACTGCACTATTGATACTTGGGATAGATTGAAACAAGAACTTCGTTCGCAGTTCTTCCTGAAAATGTCGAGATCTTGGCTCGACGAAAACTTCGAGAGCTAAAGCAAACAGGTAACATTAGGGACTATGTAAAACAGTTTGCAGGACTCATGTTGGACATACGAGATATGTCTGAAAAAGACAAGGTCTTTTGCTTTGTGGAAGGGCTGAAACCGTGGGCAAAATCAAAACTATATGAACAGAGAGTACAGGATCTCCCCTCTGCCTACGCGGCAGCTGAACGGCTGTACGACCTTAGCATTGACTCACAAGATGTGAGGAAACAATCAACTTCCTCCAATGGGGGAAACATAAACAACCGTTCCAGTCCTCCCCGACCTGGGGGAGGAGACAAGAACACAGGGGGGGACCGTAAATCATCCCAACCGAGATCAGGAAACAACTGGCGGGGGTCGCCACAACAGCATAACAATTACAATCGCCCCCTATCTTGTTTCATATGTAGAGAGCCACACAGGGCGGGCGAATGTCCAAATCGAACTGCGTTCAATGCTTTTCAAGCCACATTGGCCTCTACCTCCGAAGACAAGGCTGAACTGGAAGAGACGGTAACCGAGCCAGTGGCAGAAATTGAGAATCCCAGGATGGGGGCATTGAAATTCCTATCTGCACTTTAGAAGAATATGGGAAAGGCGACGGAGCCACTAGAGAAAGGTCTCATGTATGTGGACGCTTGGGTCAACCAAAGATCGGCCAAAACCACGATGGTTGACTCTGAGGCTACCCATAACTTCATGGCTGAAAGGGAAGCTCGCCGCCTGAACTTGAATTGGGAAAGAGATGCAGGGAAGATGAAAGCTGTGAATTCCGCAGCCCTACCAATTACGGGGATAGCGAAGAGAACTCCGGTGAAGTTAGGAGATTGGAAGGGCTTCGTTGACTTCGTAATTGTCAAGATGGATGATTTCGACGTGGTACTGGGAATGGAATTTCTGCTTGAACATAAAGTCATACCAATGCCCCTTGCCAAATGCTTAGTCATTACCGGATCTACACCGACCGTAGTCCAAGCCAGTATCAAGCAGCCAAATGGGGTGAGAATGATCTCAGCCCTCCAATTGAAGAGGGGCCTGGCCCACGACGAACCCACGTTCATGGCCATCCCGATAGAATCAGTTGAGTCCACTGAAGAGGAGATCCCCCAAGACGTTCTATTTGTCTTGGAAGAGTATCGGGACGTCATGCCGAAAAGCCTGCCCAAGTCCTTACCCCCACGAAGGGGGATTGACCATGAGATTGAGTTGTTGCCAGGGGCAAAGCCGCCTGCCAAGAATGCATATCGGATGGCCCCGCCAGAATTGGCTGAGCTTCGGAAACAGTTAGACGAGTTGTTAGAGGCAGGATTTATTAGACCGGCAAAGGCTCCTTATGGAGCCCCAGTACTGTTCCAGAAGAAGAAGGATGGGAGCCTCCGGTTGTGCATCGACTATCGGGCCTTGAATAAGCTCACAGTCTGCAACAAATATCCCCTTCCTATCATCACTGACTTATTTGATCAGCTTCACGGTGCTAAGTATTTCTCGAAGCTGGACCTACGGTCTGGATATTATCAGGTTCGAATTGCTGAAGGAGACGAACCCAAGACGACCTGTGTCACGAGATATGGAGCCTTCGAATTCCTCGTGATGCCCTTTGGCCTCACCAATGCTCCAGCAACGTTCTGTACCCTAATGAATCAAGTGTTTCACGAATACCTCGACAAATTCGTCGTAGTATATCTTGATGACATTGTGGTCTATAGTTCCTCGTTGGAGGACCATCGGCGTCACCTCCAACTAGTCTTTGAAAAGCTGAGGAGAAATCAGTTGTATGTAAAGAGAGAGAAGTGCTCCTTTGCCCAAGAGCGCATAAATTTCCTTGGCCACGTGATTGAATGTGGTCGGATTGGTATGGAAGAGGGCAAGGTGGCCGCAATTAGAGACTGGAGGGTACCATCATCCGTGACCGAAGTACGATCCTTCCTCGGACTAGCCAACTACTATAGGCGGTTCGTAGAAGGATTCTCGAGAAGAACAGGGCCATTAACCGAACTGTTGAAGAAGGATAGCCAATGGAGCTGGACTCCTGAATGTCAAGCCGCCTTTGAGGGCTTGAAGAAAGTGATGATTGAGGGGCCGGTCCTCGAAATTGCCGACGTGACCAAGCCATTTGAAGTAGAGACTGATGCTTCTGACTTCGCGTTGGGCGGTGTTCTCCTCCAAGACGGACACCCCATCGCGTATGAGAGTAGAAAACTAAATGATGCCGAACGGAGGTATGCCGCCTCCGAGAAAGAGATGTTAGCAGTAGTTCACTGCTTGAGGGCCTGGAGACAGTATCTCTTGGGGGCCAAGTTCGTGGTCAAGACCGACAATAACTCCATTTGTCACTTCTTCAACCAACCGAAGTTGTCGTCCAAACAGGCACGGTGGCAGGAATGTCTAGCGGAGTTCGACTTCCAATTCGAACATAGACCGGGGAAGAGCAACCAAGCGGCTGACGCTTTTAGCCGAAAGAGCGAACATGCGGCCCTGTGCATGTTCGCTCGCCTACAAGCAAGTACGTTGAGTGCAACAGTACGAGAAACTGTCAAAACTCACTTGACAAATGATACAGCAGCGCAGGCCATCTTACAGTTGGCCAGAGAGGGGAAGACACGCCAGTTCTGGGTGGAAGATGATCTACTATACACTAAAGGCAATCGCCTCTACATCCCCAGATCCGGGGAGTTACGAAGGTCGCTGATGAAGGAGTGTCACGACACACCGTGGGCAGGACATAATGGTTGGCAGAGGACTTATGCCCTTCTGAAGCAAGGCTACTATTGGCCAAGTCTTCGAGACGATGTCATGCAATTTACCAAGACTTGCCTTGTCTGCCAACAAGATAAGGTTGAAAGGGCGAAATTAGCGGGTCTGCTGGAACCCCTACCTGTGCCCTCTAGACCGTGGGAGAGTGTGTCTCTCGACTTCATCACCCATTTGCCCAAGGTGGGAGAGTTTGAATCGGTCCTTGTTATCATCGACCGGTTCTCGAAATATGCCACATTCGTCCCAACGCCGAAAATGTGCACAGCCGTGATGACTGCTCAGCTGTTCTTCAAACACATCGTGAAATTATGGGGTGTCCCCATGAGCATTGTTAGCGATCGGGACGGAAGATTCACTGGGACATTCTGGACAGAATTGTTCAGAATATTGGGATCATAACTGAATATCTCCTCTAGCTATCATCCCCAAACTGACGGACAGACGGAACGCTTCAACAGTATGCTCGAGGAATATCTGCGTCACTTTATCGACGCTAGGCAGAAGAACTGGGTCCAGTTGTTAGATGTGGCTCAGTTCAGCTTCAATAGCCAACAGAGTTCCGCGACCGGAAAAACGCCCTTCGAAGTGGTGTGCGGCAGACAGCCACTCATGCCACACTTGGTGGACCACCCTTATGCAGGCAAAAGTCCTCAGGCACATAACTTCACTAAAGAGTGGAGCAAAACCTCTGAGATCGCTCGCGCCTACCTAGAAAGAGCATCGAAGAGGATGAAGAAGTGGGCTGATAAGAAGCGGAGGGCCCTTGAGTTTCAAGCTGGGGACAAGGTCCTGATCAAGCTACGACCGAACAGTTTCGTTTCCGAGGCCAGAGAGACCAACGGCTAGTAAGGAAATATGAAGGTCCAGTGGAGGTAATTGAGAAGGTCGGGAGAACCTCATATAGGGTTCAGTTACCCTCATGGATGAAGATTCATCCTGTCATCCATGTGAGTATCCTGAAGCCCTATCATCCCGATCCCGAGGATGAACAGCGAAACATGCTAAGGCGCCCACCGGTCACGATGAAGAGTTCTGCTGAGAAAGAAGTTGCACAAATCCTGGATAAACGTACGCGCCGTATTGGAAGACCCAGACGAGAACTGACAGAGTTCTTAGTGAAATGGAAGGATCTCCCCGACGAAGGATCAGTTGGGAGCGGGCCGAAGACTTGAAGAATGCAGCTCCAGCCATTGCAGGTTTTGAATAAGGTCGGTTGACGGGGACGTCAACCAATTAAGTGGGGGAGAATGTAATGGTCATGCTTGTCCAGGGCCTGTTGCCCATGGCTACATGCCCAATCCAACCCCTTTCTAGCTTACTTTCATATCCTGTATTGTATTAGTGTAGTTAGCTTGCTTTCTTTACATTTTCGTTGTAAGTGACCACTCACCCTTTTGCATATGCAAGGGCGCCAGTTGGCTTTTTGTTCAGAATGCACTATATGGGGATAAGACTAACCATCATTTCCTCATACCCGGAGTAGTACTCTATAAAGCCGTTGTTGTTGCTTATTGCTTTCTAGTCTACTACAATCTTTCTTTCTTTATTCACACTCACAAATCTTCTTACGAAAACCTTTTCTCCAAACCCGTTTTCTAAAACCGTTTTCCCTAAAACGGGGGTGGAGGTTGCAAGAGGCACTCGGTGTGCCATCGGCAGTCCGTAATCGAGTTGGCTGGCTTGTTCGTGAGCGGGAACAAGTGCCGCACAATCGCTAAGAGAAGCTTCCGAAAGAGCGATTGTGACACCCTGCATGTAGTCATCTTCTAATGCATGAATTAAGTCTATATAATGAAGCTTCATGCATGGAATTTGGGAGAACTCTGAGTTCTTTATCCAAGTTGCTGTAAAACCGAAACCCTACTACCCTCTCTCTAGTTCATCTTCACTTCAACTTGATTAGAGTGTTTCCACCATACATTCCTTCTTGAGCATAGTGGAGAAGATCTTGTTGGTGGTCTATCTAAAGAATCCAACTCGAACTTGTGGAGATTCTACTGAAATCGTGAAGAGAACTACAAAGGTATTGTCATGTTCAAACCCTCTTATGAAAAATTCATAGCATGTTAAAAACTCAAATTAAATATAGTTTAAGTGCTTATTGATTATGATTTCTTCCGTTGCATGTTATATTACTCCTTTAGGTATTTCTATCATTTTTTCCCTCCATTTTTCAAATGAGAAGCAAATATAATATTTTTTTCCCCTAAAAAGAAACTTCATTAAGTAAAAGTAAAAAACAAGCAAAGCCCTCATTAAAGGATAAATAGAGTCCCAACTGTTGGTGTTTGTGCCCTAAAATCTCGTGTCCTGTAGTTTGTAAACAACTTTGTAAGAACACTTGTGATGTATAATATATATGATATTTACTTCACTTCTTGACTTTGCATATTTAGATGTTTTTTATTTTACCACAAACCAATAAACTTAATATCTCTGGTTGTCTTTATGTAACTTAAGCATGTATGTAGTGTCATACAAGTAGATCATGTTTTAAGTGACAATCAAAATAGTATGTAGTATATGGATATAGGAGGGAAACCTTATCCTGGTAACACTACGGATGCGGCCCGCTTTGTGGAATTGTTACAAGTGTTGTGACTTGTCACAGATGGTCTGATCCAATCATTTGTGTAGTGGACATGCGAGCGGGGGCGTCCTATAGAAAGAGTTTGTATAAGACCTATCCTCGAAGTGTTAATGTCTAGTCATATAACTCCGTTCATGGCTGAGACTTCACTTCACTAGAATGATCATAGGTAACATGACCTCAATCTTGAGTGAGTTGGGAACTCCTACCATTGAGGGCAGTTCTTTGATTTGCATGGGTGCAGTGGCCAGAGCATCGACTCAAACCTACCACTTTGGGGATTCGTCTAATTTGAGAGCTGGGAACTCAGCTTCACAAGATGGAGTTCACTTCTTCTCTAGAGTAGGGGTAAGTAGATAAATTGCTCTCTTAAGGGCTGCTCCCAGGGCTTGAACGATGTGGCGCCACGCACCTTCTCATGGGCCGAGAGGTGTTCACACATAGTAGGACTATGTTGTATTGTTCATTAAAGGGACCAGTGGTACTTAAGGAGGAAGATGTAATTACAGGGGCAAAATGGTAAATTAGTCTGTTGTAATTACGAGCATCTGTGAAGGGTCATGGTATTGATGATTGGTTATGTCCAATGGACATAGAAATATATCTATGGTAAGAAGAGTTCAATTGTCGGTCTTTAGTGGAATGCCTGGCAGTTAACAGATGGTGGATATCGTGACTAAAGAGTTTAGTCAGCTATTCATGTACCGTTGGAGCTTTGAGCCATAGGTCCATAAGGTACCCTTGGTAGCTTGGATACAAGTTGAGAGTTAGTTTTTGGGTCAGTTTGAAATGTTCAAATTGACAAGAGGGAGTTTGATTATATATGATATAATTGAACCAGTTATACATGATATAATTAACTTTGTGTATAAGATACATTAATTTGGAGGAAATAGGATATAAATATCATTTATATCTAGTGAAGGAAAAATACTATAATTAATATATGATATTAATTTATATGTTATGAATATGATGTGATCACATTCATTGGACGACGGTTAAAAGGAAAATGGGACGGTGTCTATTCTGTTTTAATAACGGGTGAGTGAGTTGAAAGATCACTTTGAGACGCATAAATAGCTCACGGTGTGTTAAGCATGAGATGCGCGGACATTGTGTTAAAAAGTGTGTCATCGCTTAGAAAATTAGTGCCTATACGATAGTGCCTGCACGATCGCTTACCGATTACACCCTCACATGTTATTTACTAAACGATTGTTTACCTTTTTCTAAGCGATCGTTTAGCTCCCATATTTAATAAACGATCGTATAGACGATCACTTAGTTTTTCCTACACGATCGTTTAGACGATCGCTTATCTTTTTCCTACACAATCGTATACTTCACCTAAACGATCAAGCATTTCCTACACTTGCTTGATCATTGTGTACGATCTCTCTTCCTCTTTCCGTCACCTATACAATCGTATACTTCACCTACACAATCTCAAATGTGCTCCTTCTAAGAGTGTTGCGAGAACACCTCTGGAGTTGTGGAACGGGCGTAAAGCTAATTTACGTCACTTCCGCATATGGGGTTGCCCAACACATGTGCTTGAGGCAAATCCCAAGAAGTTGGAATCACGATCGAGGTTGTGCCTTTTTGTAGGCTACCCAAAGGTACACGAGGAGGTTACTTTTATGATCCGTCTGAAAAAAAAAAGGTGTTTGTTTCTACGAACGCTACTTTCCTAGAGGAGGATCATATCGGGAAGCACAGTCCACGTAGTAGAGTCGTGTTAAGTGAGCCTTCCAAAGAGACTACTGAAACTTCAACAAGAATTGTTGAAGAACCTACTTCATTAACCAGAGTTCTTGATGATAGTTCATCTAGTAGGTTGGTTCCACCTCCAGAGTTGAGGGAACCTCGACGCAGTGGGAGGGTTACGAACCCGCCTGATCACTATTCAGATTTCTCGGAACCATGAATCCGTTGTCCTATCACTTCTAAGCTATGGTGGCAGATGGCGACGTTGAGGATCCGTTGTCCTATCAAAAGGCAATGGAGGATGTTGATCAGGATGAATGGGTCAAAACCATGAATCTCAAGATGGAGTCAATGTACTTCAACTCGGTATGGGAACTTGTAGATCAGCCTGATGGGGTAAGACCTATAGGTTATAAATGAATCTACAAGCGCAAACGGGGTGCTGAGAGGAAGGTGCAAACCTTCAAGGCTAAACTTGTGGCAAAGGGTTATACCTAGGTGGAGGGAGTCGACTATGAGGAGAGTTTCTCACTTGTTGTGATGTGAAAGTCGATTCGCATCCTCCTGTCCATTGCAGTTTATTATAATTATGAGATTTGGCAAATGGACGTCAAGACAACTTTTCTGAATGACAATCTTGAGGAGACCATTTACATGGTGCAACCGAAGGATTCATTGCCCAAGGTCAAGAGCAAAAAGTTTGCAAACTGAATTGGTCCATCTATGGGTTAAAGCAGACGTTTCGATCTTGGAATATTCGGTTTGATGCTACGATCAAATCGTATGGCTTTGACCAAAACGTTAATGAACCTTGTGTTTACAAGAAGATAGTCAATAGTTTAGTAGCTTTCTTAATATTATATGTAGACGATATACTACTAATTGGGAATGATGTAGGTCTACTAATTATAGTTAAGAACTGTCTGCAACCCAATTCCAAATGAAAGATTTGGGAGAGGCTCGGTTTGTTCTGGATATATAGATCTTTTGGGATCGTAAGAACAAAGTGCTAGCGCTGTCTCAGGCATCGTATATTGACAAAATCTTGCTCAAGTACTCGATGCGGAACTCTAAAAGGGGCCTACTATCATTCAGGCATGGAGTTAATTTGTCTAAGGACATGTGTCCAAAGACGCCTCAAGAGGTTGGGAGCATGAGACGGGTCTCATATGCATCTGCCATTGGCAATTTAATGTATGTGATGCTCTGCACTAGGCTACACATCTGCTATGCTGTGGGAATAGTAAGTACGTATCATTCTAACCCAGGCCAGGTCACTAGACCACAGTTAAGAACATCTTCAAGTATCTTCGGAGAACGAGGGATTACATGCTCGTGTATGGGTCTAAGGATTTAAACCTTACTTAATACACAAATTTTGACTTTCAGACTGATAAGGACTCTCGGAAGTCCACTTCAGGGTCAATATTTACTCTTAATGGAGAAGCTGTAGTGTGACGGAGCACTAAGCAGGGGTGCATCACCGACTCCACGATAAAGGCCAAGTACATAACGGCTTGTGAAGCTACTAAGAAGGCTGTTTGGCTCAGAAAGTTCTTGACAAAGCTAGAAGTTGTTTCATATATGTCTAGACCCATCACCCTCTATTGTGACAATAGTGGTGCTGTGGCGAACTCTAAGGAGCCCAGGAGTCATAGGTGCAGCAAATACATAGAGGGAAAGTATCTTCTGATCCGCGAGATAGTGCATCGAGGAGACGTGATCGTCACGAAGTTCGCCTCGGAGCAAAACATTGCTGATTCATTTATGAAGGCTCTCACGGCTACAGTGTTTGAGGGTCACCTTCAGAGCATGGGTCTACGGGACCGCCCGCGGCTGGACTAGGGCAAGTGGGAGATTTTGTTACACTAGGTTTTTATACTCTAGTTTATTGTTCTGTACCTATTTGTTTGTACTCCCCACTTCGCTTTAGGACAAGTGGGAGATTGTTAGGGTTTGTGTCCAAAGTTTCGTGTCCTGTAGTTTGTAAAAAACTTTGTAAGAACACTCGTGATATAATATATATGATATTTACTTCACTTCTTGACTTTGCATATTTAGATGTTTTTTATTTTAACACAAACCAATAAACTTAATATCCCTGGTTGTCTTTATGTAACTTAAGCATGTATGTAGTGACAAACAAGTGGATTATGTCTTAAGTGACAACCAAAATAGTCTGTAGTATATGGATATAGGAGGGAAACCTTATCCTGGTAACACTACGGACGCGACCCTCTTTGTGGAATTGTTACAAGTGTTGTGACTTGTCACAGATGATTTGATCTTGAACATTCATGTAGTGGACATGCGAGCGGGGGCGTCCTATACAAAGAGTTTGTATAAGATTTGACCTCGAAGTGTTAATGTCTAGTCATATAACTCCGTTCATGACTGAGACTTCACTTCACTAGGATGACCATAGGTAACATGATCTCAATCCTGAGTGAGTTGGGAACTCCTTCCAATGAGGGCAGTCCTTTGATTTGCATGGGTGCAAGTGGCCAGAGCGCCGACTAAAACCTACCACTTTGGGGATTCGTCTGATTTGGGAGCTGGGAACTCAACTTCACAAGATGGAGTCCACTTCTTCTCTAGAGCAGGGGTAAGTAGATAGATTGTTCTCTTAAGGGTTGATCCTGGGGCTTGAACGATATGGCGCCACGCACCTTCTCATGGCCCGAGAGGATTTCACACATAATAGGACTATGTTGTATTGTTCATTAGAGGGATTAGTGGTACTTAAGGAGGCAGATGTAATTATAGGGGCAAAATGGTAAATTGGCCTGCTGTAATTACAAGCATTTGTGAAGGGTCATGGTATTGATGATTGGTTATATCCAATGGACATAGAAATATATCTATGGCAAGAAGAGTTCAACTGTCGATCTTTAGTGGAATGCCTGGCAGTTAATAGATTGTGGATATTGTGACTAAAGAGTTTAGTCAGCTATTCATGTACCGTTGGAGCTTCGAGCCATAGGTCCATAAGGTCCCCATGGTAGCTTGGATACAAGTTGAGGGTCAGTTTTTGGGTCAGTTTGAAATGTTCAAATTGACAAAAGGGAGTTCGATTATATATGATATAATTGAACCAATTAATTATATAATTTGAAGGAAATAGGATATAAATATGATTTATATCTAGTGGAGGAAAAATATATAATTAATATACGATATTAATTTATATATTATGAATATGATGTTATCACATTCATTGGACGGTTAAAAGGAAAATGGAACGATGTCTCTTCTGTTTTAATAATGGGTGGGTGAGTTGAAAGATCACTTTGAGATGCATAAATAGCTCACGGTGTGTTAAGCATGAGATGCGCGGACATTGTATTAAAAAATGTGTCATCACTTAGAAAATCAGTGCCTGCACGATCGCTTACCTATACGATATTACTAAGCGATCGCTTACCGATTAGACCCTCGCGCGCTATTTACTAAACGATCATTTACCTTTTTCTAAGTGATCGTTTAGCTCCCAATATTTATTAAACGATCGTATAGATGATCGCTTAGTTTTTCCTACATGATTGTTTAGACGATTGCTTACCCGCTTCCTATACGATCGTTTAGACGATCGCTTACCTTTTTCGTACACGATCATTTAGACAATCGCTTACCTTTTTCCTACACGATCGTATACTTCACCTAAACGATCAAGCACTTTATCTATATGGTAGACGAGCTCATCTCCCACTTGTTTGATCGTTGTGTACGATCTCTCTTCCTCTTTCCATCTACCAAATCCGAACAAAGCCCACCCTTTGGATTCTCACTCCAAGAATACTGAAGGCTCTGAGTGGTTGTGTCATCTCTGTTTCTTTTGTTCGTGTGGTGACTGTTCGAGGTAAACGAGTGGGTTTTAGATTTTTTGTAAAGAAGATAGTCTTCAACTGATATGATCTCTCGATCTCTTTAGCATTATAAATGCATTTTAGTATGTTTGAATGTATATATGGTAATTCTGTCACAATGAATTGGAAAGATCTGCTTCCGCTCGTAGGTACTCTTGAATAAGAGTTCCTTCATCAACAGGCCTCCCTAATAGAACTTTATGAGGGAAGGGTCTTGGGATCAAAACCAATAACACCACACGCTAGAGAATGGGTGAAAAAATTACATTCACTCTTGCAATGAACAAAAATAACATTAACCAAGCATTTTGCTAGATCATGCAGAGCTTCAACCACATTCTTAGTTTTCGTTAGGTCTATGGATGACTCATTGAGAGCACGAATGTTGTTCACTGAATTTAACTCTACCCACGGAGGATAGAGTAAATCTAATGTTAAAATATATTAAAGTAAGATATTATAATATGTGTGACCTCGAAGTTGCAGAATGTTAGCAATGGACTCAACTCGATCATTTTTCCTTTGGCTTCACGTGTAGTACTAGTTGATCCAAAAGTCGAGTGTTTGACTTTTTCTTTTGGAGTGCACGAACCTCTATATAGACCTTTTTCTCTTTAGGTTTCGGTCCGCTTGTAGACTTTGAGCCTTGCCTAAGGCAACTGTCACACCCCTCCCAGATTACCCTCTTAATTCAAAGAGAGATGTGAAGACAATGATTGCCAACCCTCTTATGACAGTTACTGTCTTCACATCCCTCTTTGGATTAAGAGGGTAATCTTAGGAGGGGTGTGGCAAGTTGGTATCAGAGCATAAGATTTTGGGAATAGAGTCATGCATTATATTACGAGCATATAAATGATGTTATGTGATGGATTGACTTGGCAGATGGTTGAAAGGGATCGTGGCCCTACCAGAGATCCCATAGCTCAAAGGGATCCAAAGTTAGTCAGAGGATTGATAGTGCAGGAAGCTACATCAGTGAGAGAGTCTAGTACTCCTCAGGTCAGAGTCGATTCTCAAATGGAGGATAGAGTCCCTGATAAAATTGTTCAGATATTAGTAGCTAGTGTAGGATCTATACCCGTGGATCCTGAAAATAAGTATGGTATTGAGAGAATGAAGGCACTGGGTGCCACTACTTTCGAAGGCACTACTAACCCCGCTGATGCTGAGGTGTGGTTGATTCAGTTAGAGAAGTGTTTCCAAGTAACTAGATGCCTAGGGGACCATAAAGTTAATTTGGCAGTATTTTTGTTACAAAAACGGAGAGAACAATGGTGGAAAGTGTTAGACTCTTGAAGAAACAGATCATAAAAGATGTCATGGGAGGAGTTAAATTTTTTTTAAAAGATAAATATTATTCAGTTTCATACCGTGAGGTGAAAAGGAACAAGTTTCTAAAGCTCGTTCAAGGTAGTATGACAGTTGTTGAGTACGAGCATAAGTATACTGAGTTATCCAGGTATGCTTCTATGATCATAGTTGAAGAGGAGGGCAGATGTAGACTTTTGGAGAGTAGTTTGGGGAGGGAGATACAGACTCCCGTTATTGCTACAGCTAACTGGACATATTTTTCTTAGTTAGTTAAGAAAGCTATGGGAGTGGATGAGAGTTTGATAGAGGACGGGCAGGACAGGGAAGTCTCTAGAGGAGAGAAAAGGAAATTTACACCAAAAGAGTCTGGCAGGAGATATTTTAGGCTCTATTTTAGTGGGCCAGTGATCTCTTAGGGTAGTACAACTGGCAGTCAACAAAGGAGAGGTATACAGAGATCCGGTCAGATAGTTGGAGGATCTAGATCAGGGCGTTTTGGGGAATCAGTGGCCAGTATAGGTAGGAAGCCCCAGTGTACCAAATGAGGTAAATTTCACAGGCCAATGTTATGAGGGACAAAATGTCTGGTATCAGCGCGGACAACCTAGGAATTACAGGAGGGAATGCCCCCAGTTAAATTCAGGGGAATGAACTGAGATGAAAGCAACATCCCAGACAATGATGCAACTTAAGGCAAGAACAGTAAGTGAAGAGGGCACTAGTGGTGCTGTATAGAAGAATGCAGTGGGACGCCCACACCAGTAGGGCAAGGTTTCTACGCCATAACCCAGCAGAAGGCTGAGGATGCACCATATGTAGTTACTTGTACGGTCTTTATTCATGATAGACATGCACATGTTTTATTTGATCCAGGAATGACTCATTCATTTATTTCTAATATGTTTGCATTGAATATTGATAAGGTGCTAGAAACTATGAATGAAGTTAGTTATTTCTACCTTTGTAGGTGATGTGCTGGTAGTTAAAATTATTATAGAAATTGTGTAATGCACATAGAAGGATAGAACATGGAGATTGATTTAATTCCTTTAGAACTGTTAGAGTATGATGTTATTCTGGAGATGGATTTCTTGTTTAAATATCATGCATTTGCGAATTGTCATAAAAAAAAGTGATATTTAGATTACTAGATTAGGTAGAAGTAGTGTTTGTAGGGGAAAAGAAAATTTTCCCTTCTTGTCTAATTTCAGAAATTAAGGTCAAGAAGCTGTTGAGAAAAGGTTGTACAACATACTTGGCCCATGTAACAGTTTCTTCACCAAAGAAGATAAGATCAGAAGATGTTCCTGTGGTATAAGAGTTCCTTGATGTATTCCCTGAAGAGCTATTAGTGTTACCACCTGATAGAGAGGTGGAGTTTACCATAGATTTGATACCAGGAACAACACGAATCTCACAAGCATCGTACAGGATGGCTACAACTGAGCTGAAGGAATTGAAAGCTCAATTGCAGGAATTAGTAGATAAAGCCTATATCATGCCTAGTGTGTCATTTTGGGGAGCACCGATTTTATTTGTGAAGAAGAAGGATAGCACACTCAGATTATGTATTGACTATAGACAATTGAACAAGGTAACCATACGGAATAAGTATCTATTACCTCGTGATGACGGGAATTCGGAAGTCAATTTTACTCGACCACCAACTTCCCTTGGACGCGGTATGTGATGCATGTTCCTAAGATATGCGTTGTTAGTCATGCGTCGATGGTCATGCATTGGAATGAGTATGCGTTAATAAATATATGCAATGACCATGCGTCCTGCCACAAGTTTTCTTACATTCACGCCAAGTATAACATGGACGCAAGTTTCTTGGGTAATCCGAGGTCGAACACAGGGACTTGTAACTATATGTTTGTGGTGATTGTGCATGCGGCGGTTGAATAAAAGAATGGAGGGGATGCTACTATGTTAATCATACGCCTACTTCTATCTATCAGACAACACAATGAGAATATACATGAAAGGTAGAGATGCGACAAACCTTGGCATGAAATCAATGTGTGGGAAAATAGATAAAATGTGGAGATGTTTTGATTGCAAAACTTAAGAGTGATTGCAAGGGAAACCCTAGTCAACGTAAACTAATCGATCATGCAACACTCATACAATAGTAAACCATCTCTCGGTGCAAATGCTACGGCTTCTAATGCTAGAACGCATGCGATGTATGTGCAGAGGTGTCTATAGGGCCTACACATAAGCCTCTAATTCTTGTCTATGCGATGATACACAAACAAGGCGACCACATATCATCATTCCTATTCCTAGGGTGCACGCGATGTAGTGTTAACAAACAGAGCTTATCTCTAAGTCCCTATCTCTTGCTTATGCCGATCTAATCTCGCTCTCCCGAGTGTAGATTCTAACCTAACTCTCTCGAGTCATTAGGTTCTTTCTTTAGACTCTCTCTTGAGTAGCTCTAAAGGGGTGTTGAGCACAACATAAAACAAGACAAATGCATGAACTTGGTTGACGCAAGATTGTTACTATCCCTAGTGAACAACGCATACCTTGCTTAATGCGTCCAACCACTTACCCTCCCGGACAGTTGATTGTTGCTGACTTCACTCATAGACAAGCAATGCGTTAGCCTATAGACAGGCGTTGCAGTAGCTTTACACTAAGCAAATAAGGTTACTCACACACTCGCGCAACACACACCTCTCGGTGGGTTGCTACATGCTTCATATTCCTAATCCACATGACTAAGTATACAATACCCAAGTAATCCCACTAAGTGTTGCAATGAAAGTAATGATGCTAAGCAAGAAGATGGAGGCGAAGGAACAGAGAAATGCATTGAAAATAATTGTATTAATCCCTTAATTCCAAATGTCATACAATACAATATAGAGAAAGAAAGGAAAAAGAAATGACCAGCTGTAAGCAAAGATTTGCTTCCAGCGGATGTGCGTCAAGGCTGCCGATGGTGCCATGGATGGATGGAGGAGTTGACTCTCTCGAGATCTAACTCTGGTCGAAGGCTCCGATCATTACTCAGAATGGATGAAGGAGGTGAAGAACTCTCAGCCATCTTCTCACGCGTTTGTCTGGATCGCGGGGAAAATCCCCGGTTGAGCGATAATCTCTGGATGATCGAATTTCAACTCTTCGACCTCTATTTATAGAGCGGGTCACCGACAACATTAATTGAACTGCTCTGAGTCTGAGGTTCAGCGCGTTAGTCCTTTTCTGAACCTCTGCCACTAACGGCGTGGTAGGTGAAATGTCAACATCAACTTTGGATTTTCTCGAGGTAGATGCGTTGATGCATTCATTCCACCTACCTTGCATTGATCTCATTAGAATGCGTTTTTGCATAGCCGCAATCATTCACTGGCCGCATTCGCTTAACACCGTAACTTTACATGATGACCGCAATCGCTTGATGAGTGCAACTATCATGCGATGGACGCATACGGCTATTTACCGCAACATCCATGCGTTGATCGATACGTTTGCCTTGCAATGGAGTGCTTCTCCGAATGCGGTCATCTATGCAATGGTCCGGTCTCCGCGTTTACATTCATTTCCTGCATTGGCTACAAAAATAGAACATTGAACGCATAATTAATGCAAAATAATGGGTTAGTTGAAATTTGACATGCTGATCGACGTAAGCTCATATTCTTGTGAATTTCTATCATGATCGACGCATATTCTGCCTAACAACCTTCATAGTTCTAAGTAAAAGGCCTAAGATGTCATTCATTTCTGCATGTCATCACCTCGTATTGATGACTTGTTTGATCAACTAAATGGATCATCAATATTTTCAAAGATTAATCTAATATCAGGTTACCACCGATTGAAGGTTAGGGATTCAGACATCCCTAAGATAATGTTTCGAACCAGATATGGGCATTATGAGTTTCTGGTTATGTCATTTGGTTTAACTAATGCTCTAGTAGTGTTCCTGGATTTGATGGACAGAATATTTCATCCATACTTGGATTAGTTTGTGATCGTTTTCATAGATGATATCCTGGTGTATTCTCAAATAAGAAAGAAGAACATGAAAATCATTTGAGGATATTATTGCAAATACTACATGAAAAATAGTTATATGCTAAGTTTAGCAAATGTGAATTCTGATTAGACCAGGTCGTATTTCTAGGACACGTGGTGTCTACAGTAGGAGTCAGTGTTGATCCTCAGAAGATTGAAGTTGTAGTCAGGTGGGAACGACGTACCTCAGTCACAGAGTAGTTTCCTTGGTTTGGCAGGTTATTACAAGAGGTTTGTGGAGGATTTCTCGAAAATAGCCCTTTCATTGACCAATTTGACCAAAAAGGATGCTAAATTTAAATGGACAGATGACTATGAGCAAGGTTTTCAAGATTTGAAGCGAAGATTGGTAACTGCACCAATCTTAACTCTTCTAGTGCCAGGAAAAGAGTTCGAGATTTACTGTGATGCATCTAGACAGGGATTGGGATGCATGTTGATGCAAGATGCTAAAGTTATAGCTTATGCTTTCAAGCAGCTGAAGAAGCATGAAGGTAATTATCCTACTCATGACCTGGAACTAGCAGTTGTTGTATTAGCATCAAAGATGTAAAGGCTGAAGGAATCGGCGAAGGTTCACAATGGAAGGGGATCGACTCCAATTTTAATTTTTCACATAATCCCAATTTAGAAAACATAAAATTATGCATAGTCAATAAATTTACAACGTGATTTGAGAAATAAGAAGGAATTAGGGAAGAAGAATGCTTACCCTTGTAGGCAATCTTCTTCATGAAATCCCTCGATCCGGTCACGAATGCTTCGAAACTCAAAAAAAACCTCATGTATTTTCTATTAGGGTTTGAGGATAAACAAGAGCGGTGGGCTCTGCTAAACTTTTGGGAAGAGGGAGGAGAGAATTTGAGAGAAAGAAGAAAACAAAACTTTTCTTCTCTGTGTGATCTCTTGAAGAGCAATCTAGAGAAAAAATTTCTGCATCAAAATACAAGAGGAAGACCAATCTCACGTTACCCATTCAACACCATGATTGATGGAGAGGAAAAGTATGGAGGGAGTTATTTTCTAACTCCCGCATTTAATTTAATTAATAATTAAATTAAATAAAAAATATATAAATATGATAACTAATTTATTATATGTATCTATAACTATATGTTATATCAAATATAACATATAATCTATAGTTTTTATATTGTATCAAATACAATATAACCTATAGTTTGTATTTCTCTCACTTAATAGTTTTTAGTATAAATCACGTTTATACTAAATTATATGAATCTCTTCCATATAATTAGTATTTGAATCACATTCAAATATTTAACTCCTCTAAAAACAAACTTTATTTTATAATGTATAATACATTATATTAATTATATCACATATAATTAATTCCCTCAACTATTTTGGACAATTCAAATCAATCCAAAATTAATTCTCAATAATCTCTGTTGAGCTATAGAGGGGACATTACGGACTTGTAGATTGAAGCCCTAATGGTACTTGGACAATTAATTAAATTCTTTAATTAAATTACCCAACATCCATTAACTGTCGGTCACTCCATTAAATATCGACAGTTGCACTCTTTGCATTACAGATATATTTATGTGTCCATTGAATATAACAAGTCAACAGTGCGATGACCCTTCACCAATTGTTTGCAAGTACTGTAACGCCAAAATTACCGTTTTACCCCTGTAGTGACATCTAACTCCTTAAATACCATTGACCCCTCTAATGAACATTAAGTCATAGTCCAACTATGACAAATCCCTCTCAAGGCAAGAAAAGGTGTGGCCACATTGTTCAAGCCCCGGGGATCAGCCCTTAAGGAAGCAAATATCTACTTACCTCGACATCAGAAAAGGAGTGAATTCCATCTTATGTAGCTGTGTTCCCAACTCCCTAATTAAACGAATCCCCAAAATGATAGGCATATTGAGTTGGTGATCTAGTTACTCTCACCCATGCAAATCAAGGGATCGCCTTCATAGGCAGGAGTTCACAACTCACTCAAAATTTAGGTCATATCACCTATGGTCATTCTGGTGAAATGTAAGTTTCTACGACGTTATATAATGAGACTAGTCATTTTGTGGTCCGGTCTTATGCAAGATCTTTGTATAGGATACCTCTGGTCACATGTCTCCACATGAATGATCAGGATCATATCCTTTGTAGCACTTTACAATACTTGTAACATCTACAAAGCAGGTTGTATCTGTAGAGTCACCAAATAAGGTACCCAGCCTTATCCATCCACTACAGACCGTTTAAGATATCATTTAAACATGATCCACTCGTATGTCTCTACATACATGTTTAAATTACATAAAATAATCTAGGATATTAGTTTATTGGATTGAGTAAATGCTCATAAAATAAATATTATTTTATTAATAATAATTTATTTATGCAATGTTTACAAACTACGAGAATACAAGAGAGATTTAAGACACCAATCCCAATAATCTCCCACTTGTCTTAAACCTTAGGGAGCCAAATGTACAATACAAATAAAGTACAAAATACAATAAACTAGGGCATACACTATACCCTAGTAACATCTCCCACTTGCCCTAGACAATATGCCACATGTCCCATAGACCCAGACTTTCTAAATGACCCTTGAACACTTTAGCCGTGAGAGCCTTTGTAAACAAATCAACAACGTTTTGATCTGAAGCAATCTTCTTGACAATCACGCCATCTTAATGCACAATCTCCCGAATCAGGTAATATTTATGCTTTATGTGTTTGCCTCTTTGATGCGTCCTAAGTTCCTTAGAATTTACCATAGGACCACTATTATCACAATAAAGTGTGATGGGCCTTAATAAGGAACTTCCTAAGCCAAATAGTCTATTTAGCAGCTTCATAAGTAGCTACGTATTCAACTTCCATAGTGGAGTATGTGATGCATCATTGGTTGATGTTTCGCCAAACTATAGCTCCTCCATTCAGAGTAAACATTGACCCTGATGTGGATTTCTGAGAATCCCGATCAGTCTCAAAGTCAAAGTACGTGTATCCTGTAAGGTTCAAATCCTTATCTCCATACATAAGCATATAGTCCCTCGTTATTCGAAGGTACTTGAGGATTTTTTTGACCGTTGTTCAATGATCTAATCCTGGATTGGATTGATATTGACTGACTATCTCTACTGCATAGCAAATTTCAGGTCTGGTACATAACGTTGCATACATAAGGCTTCCGGAAGCCGATGCATAGGGAATTCGTCTCATTGCCTCAAACTTTTGATGAGTCTTAGGACACTGCTCCTTAGACAATACAAATCCATGCTTGAAAGGTAACAAACCCTTATTGGAATTGTGCATCAAATATCTAACAAGCATCTTGTCAATATATGATGCATGAGACAAGGCCAACCTTTTGTTCTTATGATTCCTGATGATCTAGATCCCTAGAACAAACTGTGCCTCTCCCAGATATTTCATTTGGAATTAGGCAGCCAACTATTTCTTTACATTAGTAAAAAAAACCTACATCATTCCGAATGATAAGATATCATCCACATACAACATGAGGAAAGCTACTGAGTCGTTGGTGATTTTCTTGTAAACACAAGGCTCATCAACATTCTGATCAAAGTCATAAGATTTGATCGCAATATCAAATCTTATATTCCAAGATCGAGATACTTGTTTCAGTCCATAAATGGACCGATTAAGCTTGAAAACTTTTTGCTATTGATCTTGTTCAATGAATCATTCTGGTTGATTCATGTAGATGATCTCTTCAAGATTACCATTCAAAAAGACAATCTTGATGCCCATTTTCCATATTCCATAGTCATAATATGTGGCTATAATATGTGGCTATGGACAAGAGAATTCTAATAAATTTTAACATGACAACAAATGAGAAAGTTTCTTCATAGTCCATTCCCTCAACCTGGGTATAACTCTTTGCCACATGTCTAGCTTTAAAGGTCCGTACCTTTCCATCTACACCTCTTTTTCTCTTGTAGATCCATTTACAACTTATAGGTTTTACCCCATCAGGTTGATCTACAAGCTCCCAGACATAATTGAAGTACATAAATGTCATTTCTTTATTCATGGCTTTAATCCATTCACCATTGTCAACATCTTCCATTGCTTGTTTATAAGACAATGGATCCTCAAGACCATCATCAACTATGATGTCTTGAGCTTCTGTTAAACCCATGTAACGTATAGGTGGATTCATAATCCTCCTACTACGTTGAGGCAATCTGAACTCTTGAGATGGATGTGAATGACTAGATGAACCGATGTCAACAACTCTTGTTGATGTATCAACACCTTTAACAACCCTTGTTGAAGTTTAAGTAGATTCATTAGAAATTTCACTTAAAAAAATTTTTCTTCATGGTTTATGATCCCTCATGCGGTCTTCTTCCAAGAAGGTAACATTTGTCGATACAAACATTTTATTCTCATTTGGATCAAAGAAATACCCATCTTTCATTTCCTTGGGGTAGCCTACAAATAGGCATACTTTTTAACAAGGTTCCAACTTTTTGGGGTTTGCCATTAGCACATACACTGGATATCCCTAAATTCTGAAGTGGTGTAAACTACCTTTACGACCTCTCCATAACCCAAAAGGTGTTTCAGAAACACTCTTTGAAGGAACATTGATAAAAATATAAACAGTTTCTATTGTATATCCCCAAAACGAGTTAGGAAGTTGAGCATAGCTCATCATAGACCAAACCATGTCCAACAGGGTTCTGTTTCTCTTTGCCAATACACCATTCTATTGAGGTATACCAAGGGATGAGAGTTTAGATGTATACTCTCCACCACTATCAGATCATAGTGTTTTTATCTTTTTCCTAATAGGTTTTCAACTTCAGTCTTATACTCCTTGAACTTTTCAAGTGCTCCAGACTTATGTTCCATTAAGTATAGATACCCATATCTAGAATAATCATCTATGAAAGAGATGAAATATTCGTATGCTCCTCGTGCTTTTACATTCATCGGATCATAATGATTTGAATGTATAAGCTTCAAGTTCTCTTTGGCTCTATAACCTTTTCCAGTAAAAGGTCGTTTTGTTAATTTACCTTCAAGGCATGACTCACATACAGGTAAAGAGTTTCCTTCTAAACCATTTAGAAGTCCACTTTTCACCAATCTCTCAATCCTACTGAGATTAATGTGACCTAACCTTAGATGCCACAGATGGCCATTTTCTTTAGGAGAAACTCTTGGTCTTTTAACAATTGTTTCTGTTTTGAACATTTCAGTATTTAGCATGGCTTTTGTAACTAACGACCTTAGTACATATAAGATGCTTTCCATTGAACCAAAGCTTAGTTTCATTCTATTCTTAAAATAAACACTTTATTTTCAGAGAAGGATAGAGAATACTTTTGTTCAATCAGACAAGAAATAGAAATTAAGTTCCTCTTGATATGAGGAACTACATATACGTCATCCTATAACATATATCGTTTCTTGTCCAAAAATAACTTAAGTCTGCCTATAGCAACAGCTAAACGGCCTCACCAGTACCTTCTCTTAGAGTCATCTCTCTAGCTACTAATTATCTCCAGGAACTAAGTCCCTGATAGGAAGAAAATACGTGATTAATAACTCTTGAATCAACTATCCAGGCATAATCATCATTCTCTACTAAACACGTCTCCAAGACAAATAAATCAGATTTATTTTCTTAGGAGTTCTTCATTTTCTGGAAAGTAGTGGGATCGACTCCATAACCCATATTATAAAATCAAAGTTTCATCTTAGAGGACAATCTTCATTGATTAACTTTATTAGATTTAGCAACATTTGCTTTTTCTATTTGTCTCTTGATATTCAATATGGACTGGTGTTTATCTAGGGAGCTGACAATACTGGTTTCATCGTCATCAACCCCATTTAGTTCGAATTTTGAGAATTTTTGCTCAAACAATTCTTGTATTAATTGCATGATCTGTTGTACAGTGACCATACTCTCAAATCTTTTGCTAAGGCATCAGGTATGCTTGCTAAAATGTAGACTCGGGTCTTATCATTAGCCTTCGTCCACATTTCGTATGTATTACGAACATTTCGTGTTGCATCAAGGGTTGGGACTCTAAGACAATCCTCAGTCAAGACGATGTTGAGGTCATTAACCACGAAATTTTTTTTAATTGAATATTTCCAAGTCGTATAATTAAAATCGGTCAAGTTATTAGAGGTAAATAACGAAAAAATGCAGTTTGACATTTTTGTGAAAAGAAACGAATTGATCTGCAATAAAATTTAGCATAACTCTAAAACATCCAATCAATTTTAGCAAAAAAACTACATGAACCCCATATAACATCTAATTTTTTCAATGATATTTCAGTAATTTGAGACAAAAGTCACCGATGGGTAGTCAGTTGTCTTTTCACTGAATTAAGACATTCTTAACCAATTATTACACTAGAATAACTCTTATTCTTATCACAATCAATCATCATTGATTTGGTCAAGAAATCATTAACTAGCTTAACGATTTCTCGTAAGTGTGACCCTTCATTTTAGACCCTGAAGTTCGACCTTAATGAGCCAATCAAAGGAAAAAACTGATTGGAGCAAAAACTTAAGCAATCCTATCTATTTTTAGAGTTCGCCTTGATACTGACCTAATGCATAGACCATCTGAAGGGGGACGCTCCCAGGATGCCTCGAGGTCATGCAATAAGATCTCACGGTGCAAACTAATGAATGAGACTGTAGGACATGTTGAAACACATCCCTTTCTCACTTATTATAAATACTCTCTCCATTCACCTTGATTACCCATGCAAACACCATCTGAAGGGGACGTCCCTAGGCACCTCAAGGCCAAGGATGAGTTTCACAGTGTGAACATTAAGGGAGAAATGTGAGTGAAAATTGGCATATCACATACATATTTTTCCTTGCACTGAGTATTTTAAAAAAAAAAATTAGGGTTTATTTAACTTAGGAAAAATATGGCTAATTATTTTTTACTAAGTGACTGTTTAAGTTTGTCCAACAGTAACACTTACTTTGGATAGTTAAACAATTTTGATTAATGTTCGTTAAACACTTTAACAAACTTCAATCAATAATTGCATGCTTGTAGCAAATCTATCTAATTCACCTTTCTAGATAAGTTCCCAGGTAGCGGTGTTCCGTTTCCGTCAACTTAAATACCCCAGCCTAGCAGATCTAGCCTTATAAAAAAAGGTCCCTTATAGATACGTTTGCTTCAATTTTAATCTTTTTTTAAAACCAGTTTAATCCTATTAAATTGATTAGAAAGATTTAAACTTAATTTCTAATCTTATTAGAAATGTGATCTTAGGTCTATGTGAATCATATTTTAAAACTATTTTAAAAAATGATTTTAACCTAAAGTTGCATGCAATTATGAATTATTGATTTTAATTTCTAATTTCATTTAATTATAAAATTATAAAATAAATGAAATAAATTAAAACCATTCATTCCATCGAATAACATACTTAATAAAATTATCACAATTATAAGATTATCTAAAAATTGTCATGCATCATGCAATTTCATTTCTAAGCATACATAACACTTATATATTAAGGTAATGAAATAATTAATAATATACAATGCATCCATACATTCAACTATATATTATAACTTTTATAATATAAATGATGCATGGCTATGTTATTAATGCATCAACAATTACAATATAAATGACGCATGAATAATGCATAACCTATGATAGGATTTTTACTATATGATATACATTATGACATATATAATAAAATTAAATCATACATCAAATGCATAATCTAAATAGCAGTTTATGGACCTAGATTGGACTCTTAAACCATTAGTTAAATTAATATAACATTTATATTAATTTAATTAAACAAAAAGTCTAACTATTACAAATTAGTAGTCAAATCAGTTCGAAACAAGTGAATTGGGCCTTGAATTGCACGAATCGAACCGCCTAACACCCGAACCGCCCTCGAATTTCTTGAACCAAGTGAACTGAATGCGAACCAGTCGAGCCACGAACTGAACCACGTGCGAACTGAAATATTTGTTCTGTCTTGGAGTGTTGCAATGATATGGTCGCAACGTTGCAACAATACTGTATAGTAGCAACTCTAGAGTTGCGATATGCATCGTTTCTTCTCCAATTTGGGCCTTCATTTCACCAAGACGTCACCGGAAACATCACGAATACTCAAAACTATGAATTTATAGACTCTATATGCAATTAATGCCCAAAACATCGGACCTTTACAAATCAATTTTGTAAAAGAAAGCAATAAATCTAAAGTTTAATCCCGAAACATCCATAAACCCCAAATTACATTCAATCATTCCTCACATGAATTATACAAAATGCAATACTCACAAGATCTGTAAAATAATTATGGAACAATAAAAAAATTGGGACCAAAATCTGGCTCTAATACCAATTGAAGGAACTGGTAAAGGTTCACAGTGGAACGGGATCGATCACAATTTTAATTTTTCATAGAATCCCAATTTACATAATAGAAAATTATGCATAATCAATAAATTTACAACATGCTTTGAGAAATAAGAAGGAATTAAAAAAGAAGAACACTTACCTTTGTGGCCAATCTTCTTTGGGGTCACGAACGCTTTGAGAAATAAGAACAAATACCTCGATGGGGTCACGAACGCTTTGAAACTCGAACAAAAAAAAATGGAAACCCAAATGATCACCACCACAAGAGAACATCTTATATTCTCTGCTAGAGTTTAAGGATAAGCAGGAATTGGTGGGCTTTACTAAAATTTTGGGAAGAGGGAGGAGAATATTTGAGAGGAAGAAGAAAACACAACTTTTCTTCTCTGTGTGATCTCTTGAAGAGAAAGCCAAAGAGAAAATGTCTGCATCAAACTGCAAGAGGAAGACCAATCTCACGTTACCCACTCAACACCACAATTGATGGAGAGGAAAAGTAGGGAAGGAGTTATTTCATAACTCCCTCATTTAATTTAATTCAAAATTAAATTAAATTAAATATATATAAATATATTAACTAACTTACTATATATACAAATAACTATATGTTATATCAAATATAATATATAACCTATAGTTTTTATATTGTATTAATCTATAGTTTGTATTTCTCTCAATTAATCATGGTTTTTAGTATAAATCACATTTATACTAAATTATATGAATCTCATCCATATAATTAGCATTTGAATCATATATAAATTTTTGACTCCTCTCAAAACAAACTTTATTTTATAATGTATCAAATGCATTATATTAATTATATCACATATAATTAATTTGATTAATTATATCATTTATAAGTAATTCCCTCAACTAATTTGGACAATTCAAATTAATCCAAAATTAATTCTCAGTAATCCTTGTTGAGCTATAGAAGGGACCTTATGGACCTATAGATTGAAGCTTCAATGATACTTGTATAATTAATTAAACTCTTTAATTAAATTATCCAATATCCATTAACTGTCGGTCACTCCACTAAAGATCGATAGTGTAGTATTCTCACTACAAATAATATTTCTATGTCCATTGGATATAACCAGTCAACAGTGCAATGACTCTTTTTAAATCACTCGTAAGTATAATTGAGCTAAAATTATCGCTTTGCCCCTGTAGTTACATCTAACTCCTTAAGTACCTCTGATCCCTCTAATGAACAATAAGTCATAGGCCAACTATGACCAAATACCTCTCAGGCCAAGTGAAGGTGTGGCCACATTGCTCAAGCCTCGGAATCAGCCATTAAGGGAGCAATTTATCTACTTACCCTGACATCAGAGAAGGAGTGAATTTCATCTTGTGTAGCTGTGTTCCTAACTTCTCAATTAGACGAATCCCCAAAATGGTAGGCATATTGATTCGGAGATTTGGCCACTATCACCCATGCAAATCAAAGGATCGCCTTCATAGGCAGAAGTTCACAACTCACACAGGATTTAGGTCATGTCACCTATGGTCATTCTGGTGAAATGTAAGTCTCTACTATTAACGGCGTTATATAATGAGACTAGTCATTTCGTGGTCTTGGTCTCATACAAACACTTTGTATAGAATACCCCCATTCCATGTCTTCACATGAATGATCAAGATCAGATCATTTGTAGTACTTTACAACGTAATGTTTACAAAGCGGGTCGTATCCGTAGTGTCACCAGGATAAGGTACCCAACTTTATCCATCTACTATAGACCATTTAGGTTATCATTTAAACATAATCCACCTGTATGTATCTACATACATGTTTAAATTACATAAAATAACCTATGATCTTAGTTTACATGATTAAGTAAATGTTCATAAGATAAAATTTATTTTATTAATAAATTTTTTTATACAATGTTTACAAACTACGAGAATATAAGATAGATTTTAGGACACCAATCCCAACAAAGGCATTACTTTTATGGTGAGAAGTGTCATATCTTTAGAAATTATAAGAGTTTAAAATATATATTTGATCAGAAGGAATTGAATCTGAGACAGAGACAATGGATGGAGTTAATAAAAGATTATGATTGCACTACTAATTACCATTTAGCTAAAGCTAATGTAGCTGATACTTTGAGCAGGAAGTCCAGCTGTTCTAGAGACATGTTGAAGCTAATGTAGGTCATTTGGGAGAAATGATAGCCCATTTTCAGGTAAGACCTACACTAGTAGATGATATCATCAGGGCTCCAATGACCGATGATAATCTTAGTAAGTTGATTGAAGAAGTTAAAACAATAGCAGAGATAAGATTTTATTTTGAGATCAGATGGAGCTTTGATGAAAGATGATAGATTATGTGTTCCTAACAATGAGTTGTTGAAAAATGTCATGTTATAAAAGGCTCATAAGTCAACCTATGCTATGCACCCAGGTAGCCCAAAGATGTATAGAACATTGAAGAAGTCGTATTGGTGGCTAGGTATGAAGAAAGACATAGCCAGTTATGTAGACAGATGTTGATTTGTCAACAGATCAAGCCAGTACACCAGAGACCTATAAGATTGTTGAACCCACTTCTAGTACCTGAATGGAAATGGGAGCACGTGACCATAGATTTTCTGTTTGGGCTATCCAAGACCCCTAATGGTTATGACGGTATTTGGGTAATAGTAGATAGGATGACGAAGACGAAAAAGTGCTCGTCAAAGCTACGTCTACTCTTGATCAGCTAACTAAGTTATATGTTGATCAAATTATGAGCCAGTTTGGAGCTCCAATATCTATTATACCAGACAGAGATCTACGATTTACTTCAAAGTTTTGGCCTAGTTTGCAAAATACACTTGGTACTAAGTTGCACTTCAGTACAACCTTTCATCCACAGAAGGATGGGTAGTTAGAACGAACAATTCAGACTCATGAAGATATGTTGAGAGCCTGTGAATTACAGTTTAAGGGTAGTTGAGATACACATTTTTCATTAGCGGAGTTTGCTTATAATGACCGTTATCATTCCAGTATCGATATCGCACCGTACGAGGCTTTGTGTGGAAAACCTTGTAGAAATCCAATTTGGTAGAATGAGGTTGGAGAAAAACAGTTGATAGGGCTAGAGTTAGCCCAGGCAACATCAGAAAATGTTAAAGTAATAAGAGAAAATTTGAAGATAGCTCGTGACAAATAGAAGAGCTATACAGATAAGATAAGAGAAGAGTTAGAATTTAAGATTGGGGATCGAGTATTCTTGAATTTATCTCCAGGGAAAGGAATACTCAAATTTGGTAGCAAAGGTAAGCTAAGCCCTAGATATATTGGACCCTACGAGATAATTGAACGTGTAGAGCCAACAGCTTACAGGTTAGCTTTACCTACTGAATTATCCAAAATACATGATGTCTTTCATGTATCTATGTTAAGTAAGTATGTACCCTACCCTATTCATATTCTCCAAGAACAACCAGTACAACTCAAGGAAAATTTGTCTTATGAAGAGGAACCAGTTCAGATCTTAAACAGAAAAGAAAAGTGTTAAAAGACAATACTATTCCATTAATAAAAGTCTTGTGGAGAAACCATGAAGTTAAGGAAGCTACATGGGAAGCTAAACATCAAATGAAGAACAAATATCCACACCTATTCACATGAAGAGTTCCAAATAAACTTCAAGGATGAAATTTCCTGAAGAAGAAAGTAAATTGTAAACCCCTGAACTTGCTTTATTAGTTAATTAAGTTTAAGTCCTCTTAATTATGAGTTAAGTTATGTATAAATGTCAATGGAAAAAGGTAGTTAAGTATGTATAATGAATGATGTGCCTGAAATGGAAGAAAAGGGGAAATTTTTCTAAGTGTTATGACTATATGCGTTCAGGTTGTTACATGGTTGACGCGTAGAGTGTTGGAGAAACCTATTAATGGTAAGCCAAAAAAGGACAAGAGCATATGTTAAGTATGCAACTTTGGGCTCTCAGGTGAACTGGGAACAGGTTAACACCTAAAGAGGAGAAGGCTCCATGCGTTGGAACTATGAGGCATCATGCGGCCAGCCTAGTTGAATGATGCAGCCAGAGGTCCAAGAAGGGGGACGTTATGGCTGAGCACAACAAATGGTATGAAGGATTTATGTGATAAACTTTGTATGCCATTGATGAAGGTTGAGCTGACGAGTGTTGCGACAGAAAATCATACGTTGAAGGGAGAAGTCTTGGATGGATTCAAGACTATGCGATCAAGTTTAAGCTAAGGGATTCAGCTTAATTAAGGAATAAGTAAGCCATGTGGCAGCCTTGAAGACGTCAATAAAGGGATAATCTGGACATGTGGCATTTACTTAAGCTAACTCTTCATGTAAGCTCAAGTATAAATAGCCTTAACCAAGAAGGAGACTGTTTTACCAAAATTTTTCTAACATCTAAGTAAGAAAGAGTTGCTGCCATCTGAAGAATTTGAAAGTTGAAAAATTTTTGGCCAGCCAAAGGAAAATTTGAGGAATTTCTTATCGGTTTTGGAATAAATGATGTTTAAATTCTAAGGTAAGCAAAAGTTAAGATATTTATGAGCATTTCTTTGAAGGAAATTTAGTTAAACGAATGCTGGAATTAAAGTTATGAAATCTGGAAGTTTGATTTTGAGATGATGTTATGGATGAATACGCAGGCAACTGCATATGTAGAATAAGCAAGCAACTGACTTAGTGAGGTAATGCGTTAACACATACAACATAGCAAATCCACAACGAAGGAAATCTGAGTATATCGCATAGTGGATATACGTCACATAGGTTGAGAAGTGTTTCAATTCTTACCCGAGCATCTTGAGAAGGGATTCCCATTTGACATTAAAGTTATAAGGTAAGATGGCTAAGGAATAATCGATGCGTTAAGGATGGTTTTTTATGCGTCGATCTTAGCTTTGATGCAATAACCATTAGTATGTGATAAAGTTAAACTCAAAAGAAAGCTAATTATACTGACCAAAAGACCTTTTCTTTTTAGGGCAAATATAAATAGGAGAGGCGTACAACTCTACGGATAAGTAGCTTAAAACAGTGAGTGACAAATTTTAATAAATATTTTCTAATGCAAGTTTTATGAATGATTTCCAATGCATAGGCATTTTATATGAAGTTATTATATTACGATATGTTGATCGCATGATTTATGTTCTGAAATGATGAAATTATTTAAGAGTTTAACATGTGTTTTCCAATAGTCTATGCCATGTTTTATCACATGATGAATTGATCAAGAACACTCTATGTTTTACAAGGCACTATGCGTTGATATGAAACCATGAGATATGATTATTTCAAATATGTATATTCTGTATATTTTCTTAAATGTTTAAATGTTTATGCCTTGTACAAACCCTATTCCAATGTTGGTATGAAAGTACAGTAAGGTACCCAAATTTCAATGATGTTAGGAGTCCTTGACACTGAAGGTATAGTAAGGTTGTCAGAACCCAATTTAGTTGTACATGCATGTATGACTATGTTATCGACGTTGATGAGATCGAGCAAAAGGGCTCTCTCTCAACGAAGGCTATTAAGGATTGAACAAAACGACTCTCACATGTTTAGGCAGCGGAGTAGGGAACTTCATAAAGATGTTAAAAAGTTATTTCAGGATTTTAACATGATGTATTATTATGATTTCAGTACCATTTTCAAAATCTTGATTATGATTTTATAAATGTTTCCTTTGATAAGCATGCTTATGTTAATTATAATTTAAAGTATGTTTTACTTAAGATAGTCACTCACTGGGCTTTCCAGCTTACCCTTTAAAAATGTTTTCCTCCCAAGGTAGAGGTCGACGCCCCGACGACTGGCAGTTCTGCTAGTCAGTCACTCCTCAGACTCCCAAGAAGATTGTAGTTTAGGTGGCTCATAAAGTTCTATTTAAATTTTATATCCAAATTAGAGGGAGAACAGAGTGGAGTTTGTGTTGTATATAAGTTTAGTTTCTAAATTTGTTATATATGTTTATGTTGATATTTTTTTATTAGCAATAAACTATATGTTTAAAGTGGTTGCTGGAATTATATGTTGAGTTCTAGAGAATTATAAATTACAAATCATGTTTAACAGGTGCTAAAGATAATGGTTTTCATGAGTATGTTGGCAGTAATTGTCATAAGAGAGTTGACAATTGCTATCTTTGAAGGATCCCTATGAAGGGACCTTGAGCGAAAATGGGATCGTCCCAAAATTCCCATTTTACAGAATATAATTTTACAGAAGAATAAAAGATAGATCATGCATTTAATTTGCCAAATATACAACATGCTTATAAAATTATAGAAAAATTAAATAAGGTTTCAGAAACCCTTACCTTTGAAAATGTTCTTCACATATCCTTCTCCTTTGTACAAGTCACATACTGTGAAATCCAAATAGGTCAAATGGACATCACCACTTGGGAACCTCAATATTCTTTGGCAGAGAACCCATGAGTTGTTTGCTCTGGCTATTTTGGATTTATTGAGGGAAGGGAAAAAGATTAAGAGAAGAGGGAAGGAAATAAGGGATTTTTTTTTTCTTTTAAGAACACTAATCTCACTATGTTGCAAGAGGAAGAAGAAGAAAAACAGCCTCTGTTAACCACCCACATCAAAAGCGAGTGGAGAGAAAATTGGGGAGGGAAGTTAATTCCCTTCCAATAAATCAAATATTAAATAACTAATTTAAAAAAGATTATATATATATATATATACATAACAACTAATTTATTATATATATATATACATAACTATATGTTACATCACATATAACATATAACCTATAGTTTTTATATTGTATCAAATACAATATAGCCTATTGTTTCAATTTTCTCTCACCAATGACTTTAAATCACATTTATATTAAATTTAATTATATGAATCCAATTCATGTAATTATTATTTGAATCATATTCAAATATTTATTTCCTTTCATAAATACTTAATATTATAATGTATCAAATGCATTATAGTAATTATATTACAAATTAAAATTTAATTAATTATATTATATATAATTCATTCCCTCAATTAATTTGAAAAATTCAAATTAATCCAAAAACTTATTCTCATTTATTCCCATTGAGCTACCAAGGGAATCTCATGGACCTGTAGCTTGAAGCTCCAACGATACGTGAATAATTAATCAAACTCTTTAATTAAATTATTTATCATCTGTTAACTATTGGGCACTCCACTAAAGACTAACAACTGCACTTTTTGCACTATAGATATATTTCTTTGACCATTGGATATAATCAATCAACAGTACAATGACCCTTCACAAATTGCTCGTAAGTATAACTAGGTCAAAATTACCGTTTTGCCCCTGTAGTTACATCTAACTCTTTAAGTACTATTGATCCCTCTAACGTATAATAAATCATAGTCCAAATATTATCAAACCCTCTTGGGCCAAGAGAGGGTATGACACCACATTGTTCAAGCCCCGGATCAGCTCTTAAGGGAGCAATTTATCAACTTTCCCTGATATTGGGGAAAGAGTTTATTCCTTCTTGTGTAGCTGTGTTCTCAGCTTCTCAATCAGATGAATCCCTAAAATGGTAGGCTTGTTGAGTCGAAAATCTAACTACTCTCACCCATAAAAAATAAAGGATTGCCCTCATAGACAGGAGTTCACAACTCACTCAGGATTCAGGTCATGTTACTTATGGTCATCCTGGTGAAATGTAAGTCTCTATTATGAACGACATTATATATTGAGACTAAACATTTTGTGGTCCGATCTTATACAAACTCCTTTGTATAGAATAACCCCGTTCACATGTCTTTATATGAATGATCAGGATTAGATCATTTGTAGCACTTTACAACAACTGTTACACCTACAAAGCGAATCATACACGTAGTGTCACCAGGATAGGTATCCATCCTTATCCATCTACTATATACCATTTAGGTTATCACCTAAACGTGATCCACCCATATGTCTCTATATACATGTTTAAGCTACAAGATAACCCTAAATGTTAGTTTATTGGTTTGTGACTAATACAATTAATTTTGAAATAAAACATCACATATATTTTATTTCATAAATAAAATGTTTGTACATTACAATTATAAACTATAGAACCCTATGAGATTTAGGGCATCAACCCCAACAATCTCCCACTTGACCTAAAGCTAGTGGGGTGTACAGTGTAAAAGTCAAACGATAATACAAAGTACACAAAGTAATAAACTAGGGCTCAAACCGCCCAGTACAAGTCTCTCACTTGCTCTAGTCTAAACATGGCCTGTCCCATGGACCCATACTCTATAGGCGACCCTCAAACATCTTAGTCGTGAGGGCCTTTGT
This sequence comes from Benincasa hispida, assembly GCF_027475165.1. NCBI lineage: Eukaryota > Viridiplantae > Streptophyta > Magnoliopsida > Cucurbitales > Cucurbitaceae > Benincasa > Benincasa hispida. The sequence continues at coordinate 77,192,232 of NC_143486.1, forward strand.
AAACGAATCAACAACATTATGCTCCGAAGCTATATACGTGACGATCATATCCCCTTGATGCACAATCTCTCAGATGAGATGATACATCCGCTTTATGTGTTTCCCACACTATTGACTCCTAGGCTCTCGGGAATTAGCCACAACACCACTATTATCACAATAAAGTGTGATGGGCTCTGACATGTCTAGAACGAGTTCTAGATCCATTAAGAATTTTTCCAGCCAAACAGCTTCCTTAGCAGCTTCACAAGCTGCTTATATACTCGGCCTCTATAGTGGAGTCAGCAATGTACCCCTGCTTGGTGCTCATTCAAACTATTGCCCCTTTGTTAAGAGTGAACACTAATCCTGATGTGGATTTCCTAGAATCCTTATCAATCTGAAAATCATAGTCTGTGTATGCTGTAAGGATCAGATCCTTAGAACTATACACGAGCATGTAGTCCTTCGTTCCCCTAAATACTTAAGGATATTCTTAACGGCGATCCAGTGATCAAATACTGGATAAGACTGATATCTAATGACTATCCCCACCGTATAACAAATGTCAGGTCTCATATATAACATCAGATACATCAAGTTGCTAATAGCCGACACATAGGGGATTCGTCTCATTTCCTCAACCTCTTGAGGTGTCTTAGGACACTGTTCCTTAGACAATATAACTCTGTGCCTGAAAGGTAGCAAGCCTCTTTTAGAGTTCTACATCGAATACTTGACAAGCATCTTGTCAATATATGATGCTTGAGATAGAACTAGCATTTTGTTCTTTCGATCTCTAAAGATCTGAAGTTCTAGAATAAACTGAGCCTCTCCCAAATCTTTCATTTAGAATTTGCTCGTTAGCCAGTTTTTAACTTCAGTCAGCAGACCTACATCATTCCCAATAAGTAGGATATCATCTACTTATAACACTAAGAAAACTACTGAACTATTGATGATCCTCTTGTATACACAAGGCTCATCAACATTTTGATCAAAACCAAAAGATTTGTTCGTAGTATCGAACCTTATGTTCCAAGATTGAGAAGCTTATTTCAGTCCATTATGGATAAATTGAGGCTAAAAACCTTTTGCTCTTTACCTTGGGTTATGAATCCTTCGGGTTGTTTCATATAAATGGTCTCCTATAGATTACCATTCAGAAAGCAGTTTTGACGTCCATTTGCCAAATATCATAGTCATAATATGAGGCAATGGGCAGGAGGATTCTAATAGACATCAACATGGCAACAGGTGAGAAAGTCTCCTCATAGTCGACTTCCTCTACTTGGGTATAACCCTTTCCCACTAGTCTAGCCTTGAAGGTTTGCATCTTCCCATCAGCACCCCTTTTTCTCTTATAGATCCATTTACAACCTATAGGTTTTACCCCATTAGGTTGATCTACAAGTTCCCATACTGAATTGAAGTACATTAACTCTATTTCGAGATCCATAGCTTTGATCCAATCATCTTTGTCAACATCCTCTATTGCGTTCTTATAAAACAATGGATCCTCTACATCTCCGTTAGCTACCACAATAAGGATTTCAGTTAAACTCATGTAATGGACAGGTGGGTTCGCAACCCTCCCACTACGTCAAGGTTCCCTCAACCCTTGAAGTGGATTTGACCTACTTTATAATCCAACATCAACAACTCTTGTAAAGGTGTTGGGTTCTTCAACAACTCTTATTGAAGGTTCAGTTTTTTGTTAGGAAAGTTCATTCCACACAATTTTACTGTGGGGTTTGTGCTCCCTTATATGATATTCTTTAAGAAAAGTAGTATTTGTCGATATAAAAACTTTGTTTTCTTTTGGGTTGGAAAAGTAACCACCTCTCGTTCCTTTGGGGTAGCCTACAAACATGCACAATTTAAAACGAGATTCCAGTTTCTTAGTATTAGCCTCAAGCACATGTGCTGGGCAACCACAGATTTTGAAATGACGTAAACTAGCTTTACGACCATTCCATAACTCTAAAGGTGTTTTGGTAATACTTTTGGATGGAACGCAATTCAAAATATATGTTGTAGTCCCTACTGCATAACCCCAAAACGAGTCAGGTAAGGAAGCATAACTCATCATAGACCGAACCATGTCCAACATGGTTCAATTTCTCCTTTTTGATACATCATTCTACTGAGGTGTACCAGGTGTTAAGAGTTTGGATATAATTCCATGTTCTATCAAATAGTTTTGGAATGTCAGATCCATAAACTCTCCACCTCGATCAGATCGAAATGTCTTTATTGTTTTATTTAATGCATTTTCAACTTCAACCTTGAATTCTTTCAACTTTTCAAAAGACTCTAACTTATGATGCATTAAATAAACGTACTTATATCTTGAATAGTCATCAGTAAAAGTGATGAAATATTCATAACCTCCCTTAACTTTTACATTCATCGGACCACAGAAGTCTGAATGTACCAGCTCTAGAGGTTCTTTGGCCCTGTGACCTTTTCCAGTAAAGGGTCTTTTAGTCATTTTACCTTCAAGATATGACTCACACACAAGTAAAGAATTTTCTTCTAACTCGTTTAGAAGTCCATTTTTCACCAACCTCTCAATCCTATTGAGATTGACGTGTCCTAGTCTTAGGTGCCAAAGTTGGACATTTTCTTTAGGAGAAATTTTAAGTCTTTTATGTTGAGTTACCACAGATTTAAACATTTCAGTGTTATGAAGTGCCTTAGTTGCTAACGGTCTTAGCACATAAAGGTTGTTTTCCAGTTTCGCATAGCAAATAACAACACCATTTTTGGAAATAAACACTTTATTTACAATAAAGTTTATATAGTACAATTGTTCAAGCAAACACTTTGCAGAAATTATGTTCCTTTTTAAACCATGTACTACATCATTTTCTAACAAAATGAATTTATTCTGTAAAGTCAACTGAAGACCTCCCACTGCCACAACCATGACGACGTGCCCAGTTCCAACCTGCATCATCATCTTACCAGCATCAAGTTACCGCCAAGAACTAATTCCCTTAAATGAAGAACAAATATGGTTAATTGGACAGTTTCTCTTCCAATGCCCATCTTGGTTGTAATAGAAACATATTCCCTTTGCAACATTGGCTTTCTTTTAAGCAGCAGTTGGGAGTTAGCTTTCCCTTTTCCACCATTCTTCTTCTTCCACTTTTTATTGTCGAAGGAAGAAGGTATAAACTTTGGCCCAGAGGCCGAACCTCTGCGGAACTTCTTAGAGGATGAAGCAACATTTGCTTTACCCTTCTGTCTCTTTCTTTTCATCAAGGACTGGAAGGTTTGTAGCTCGTCGAGGAGGGTGGTTAGGTTGTAATCAATCCTGTTCAAAACAGCATTGCTACGTAAGTGAAGGAAACTTTCAGGTAAAGATTCCAAAATGAAGCTAACTGGCTAGCTTCATCAATGGCGGACCCATTCATCTCCGCCACATGGAAGTGGACCATTATGTTGAGAGCATGTTCTCGAACATATGCCCTTTCTTACATATGGGCATTGGAGATGTGTTTGAGAGTGTCATGCCTAAGCTGTGCGGACGGTTTTCTGAACATTCTCTTCAGGGACTCCATGATCTCACGGGCTGTGAGCATGGCCTCATGCTTCTCGGCCAAGACTTCAGAAAAGATTGCCAAGATATACGCTCGGGCCTTTTCGTTTGTCCGTGTCCAATGCTCGTATGCTTCTCGAACATTTCGAGCAGCATTTGAAGCTGAAATGGGAGGACAATCCTCCATCAGGACGAAACAAAGGTCATCGATTATTAGAATTGTGTTGATCATGTTTTTCCATGAAGCATAATTTTCGCCCATTAATTTTTCAACAGCGAGCAGATTTAATGTCGTCGAAGTCATAGTGAAAAATGTTTGTTGAAACCATACAAATGATTTATTATTAGTTTTACATGCATTAAACCACTAAGACAACCAATGTTTTTTTTTAGCAAAATAGTATAATGTACCCTAAATGACATCTATTTTGCAATGATGTTTCAATGGGGCAGGACAAAAGTTACCATAGGGTGATCAACTGTCCCTTCACTGAAATGAGGTATTCTCAACCATTAGACAGAAAAATACCTTGTCATTGCAATTAATAGTCACCATTGTTCATTCCAAAATTTGTTAACTTGCTTAACAATTCTTGTAAGTGTGACCCCTCATTTTAGGTTCTAAAGTTCCACCCCAATGATTCAACCATAAGTAAAAACCGATTGGGACATGAAACTAAAGCAACCCTATCCATTTATGGAGATCGAATAAAGTGTCATGCAAAAATGTCATCCTTTAGGGGGACACCAGCGATGCCACGAGGCCATGCATGAAACTTTACTTCAACCTAATGAGAGAGACCGAGGGATGTGTTGTCATACGTCCCGCTCCTACTTACTATAAACACTATCTCCATTCACCTTGATATTGATCTAAACAAATGCCACCCGTAGGGGGACATTCATGATGCCTCAAAGCCGAGTATAGACCTCACAGTGTGAATTTTAAGGAGAAATGTGAAAAGGATAAAATGAAGTATCATATACCTCATTTTCCTCCCGCTGAGTGTTTTACCTAGGGTTGATTAACTTAGGAAAATCCAGCTACTGATTTTAACTAAGTGATTGTTTAATTTGCCTAAAAACAACACTTGTCTTTGGATAGTTAAACAATTTTGATTAAGGCTATTAAACTCTTCAATAAACTTTTATCAAACTTGCATGCATGTAACAAATCTATCTAATTCACATTTCCAGGTAAGTTCCCAGGTAGGGATGTTACGTTTATGTCAACTTAAATACCCTAACCTAGACAAAACTCGCCTTAGACAAAAGGTCCCTTATAGATACATTTGTTACATTGTTAATATTTTTATTAGGAACCAATTTAATCATATTAAACCGATTAAAGTATTAAACTTAGATTTCTAATCTCATTAGAAACGTGATCTTAGGTCTATGTGAATCATATTCTACAACAATTTTAGAAGGATGATTATAACCTAAGGTTTGCATGCAACTCTTAATTATTGATTTTAATTTCTAATTTCATTTTGTTATAACAATTATAAACAAAAGAAATAAATTTATATCATATATTGCATGCTTTGACATACTTTAGTAAATTATAACATTTATATATTAACCTAAAGTAATGTCATGCTTCATGCAATTTCCTTTCATTACTAAATATATATAACATTTATATAATAAAGTAATGAAATATACAATAGCATACATCCATACATACAATGAACTATGAGAAATTATTATGGTAAAACTGTTACAAATAGTTATAAGATATAGAAAAATTTTAGAACTATCAATGATAGATGTTGATTGAACTATGAGAAATTATTATAGTAAAACTGTTACAAATAGTTATAAGATATAGAAAAATTTTAGAACTATCAATGATAGATGTTGATTGAACTATGAGAAATTATTATAGTAAAACTGTTACAAATAGTTATAAGATAAAGAAAAATTTTAGAACTATCAATGATAGACATTGATAGACTTCTATCAATGTCTATCAATGTCACTGATAGACATTGGTAGAAGTCTATCAGTGTCTATCAGCATTTATCATTGATAGTTCTAAAATTTTGCTATATTTTGTAAATATTTTGGTTCATTTTTTTATATTTAAAACAACCCTTGAACTATATATTATAACATTTATATTATAAATGATGCATGGATATGCTATTAATGCATGCATACTTATATTATACTATACTATATGATGCATGCATGAGCATACTATATAATTTAAATCATGCATATACATACAATATAACACTTATAATATAAAATGATGCATGAAATTAATTGTATAACCTATGGTGAGATTTTATACTATATGGCATACTATATGACATATATAAAAATTAAAACATACATCACATGTATAATTAATAACAAAAAATTATTAGATTGGGATTGGACACTAAACAATTCATTAAATTAATATAACACTTATATTAATTTAATTAACCAAACTACTAACTATTACAAGAATAAAAAACAACTGGTTCAAATACAAGTGAATCGGGCCTTGAACCGCTCGAACCAGACCAACCAGCCATTGACCCAAACCCGAATCGTAATCGAACTGAATGATCCACGAACCGAACCGGACCAGAATTGGTCAGTTCTTTCTACATCGCAGCGTTGCAATGTGGTGCCCAGCGTTGCAACGATACAAAAAGAACAAAACGTTATTCTTCATCGCAGCGTTGTAACGCTAGGGCACAACGTTGCAATGTAGCGATATAAGTCTTGACTGCATAGCAACGATCTCCATCGAATCTCCATTGAAAATGGTCCCATTTTCTCTAGATTCGCATCGGAAAAGCCACGAACAACTCAAGGACCATCAAATACAGACTTTATAGCAAAGATTATGCCCCAAAACATGGGCCTTTACATACCAAAAAGTAAATGAAAGTAGTAAACAGTGACCAATCCCGAAAAACATCCAATAATTCTAAACCATACATTCTTAAACAATCATCACATGAATACCGAAGAGGCATTTGTCAGTCCAAATGACATTACTAGGAATTCATAATGTCCATATCTTGTTCTAAACACTACAAGAAATCTGACTTCTCCCGACGTCACATTTCGTCAAAAAAGTGTGAAAAAAGCGTCAGGAGAGCCTCTCCCGACGAATAAAGGGTCGTCGGGAGTTTGGCCAAGAGAAACCCATCGGGAGAGAATCTCCCGACACACTTTAAAACGGCATCAAGAGTTAGTCGGGGAACTCCCGACGCACATATAGGACGTCGGGAGTTCCCCGACTAACTCCCGATGCCGTTTTAAAGTGTGTCGAGAGTTCTCGAACTCCCGACGGTTGTTCTATGCGTCCGGAGTTCCAGAACTCCCGATGGTTTTATTTAATGCGTCGGGAGATACAAGAACTCCCAACGCAATAATATATGTGTGGAGAGTTCATTCATTAGTTGAAAATTGTTTATCGAATATTTTTAATCTATCATTTGTAATTTTTTGAAATTTGGTCTGAATAACCTGTAAAACATAGTAAACCAAATAAAGATTTACATAATTAAACAACAAAATGAAATTCATATTATAACAAGTAAATAAAAAATTACAATATCCAAACAAAGTCGATACTAGAAGTTCATAAACATTCATGTCACAAATACATAAAAGAAATAAAATCAAAACAACATCTAGAACACATCTGGAACACAGAATCTTCAACAATTGTCCCAGCTCATCTTCGAACAGCATTCTACAATAAACAAAAACATTCAAATGTTATATCGGTAAACATCCACAACACGTTCAAACTTCAATACGGGTGGTAATGAAACTCTACCCACCCCCATGACAAACATGTAACCTCCCGAACATCAAAAACACACAAAACGAGTAAACAATGATCAACACATTAAACTCAAACTTTGTCCCCAAAATGGTTTAACCCAATCTCAACCCACACCCCAACAACACTTAAACTTCATAAACATTCATAAACACACAAGAACTCCAAGTTCAAGGACAAGATGGGTGTAATGAAACTCTACCCACTCCCCACGACAAACATGGAAACTCCCGAACATAAAAAACACATAAAACGAGTAAACAATGACCAACACACATAAAACTCAAATTTTGTCCCCAAAATGGTTTAACTCAATCTCAACCTACAACCCCAATAACACATTAAACTTCATAAACATTCATAAACACACAAGAACTCCGAGTTCAAGGACAAGACGGGTGTAATGAAACTCTACCCACCCTCCACGACAAACATGGAACCTCCCAAACATCAAAAACACACAAAACGAGTAAACAATGACCAACACACATAAAACTCAAACTTTGTCCCCAAAATGGTTTAACCCAATCTCAACCCCCCCTCCCCCACCATAACACATTAAACTTTGTAAACATTCATAAATACACAAGAACTCTGAGTTCAAGGACAAGACGGGTGTAATGAAACTCTACCCACCCTCCACGACAAACTTGGAACCTCCCGAACATCAAAAACACACAAAACGAGTAAACAATGACCAACACACATAAAACTCAAACTTTGTCCCCAAAATGGTTTAACCCAATCTCAACCCCCCCTCCCACCACAACACATTAAACTTCGTAAACATTCATAAATACACAAGAACTCCGAGTTCAAGGACAAGACAGGTGTAATGAAACTCTACCCACCCCCTAGACAAACATGGAACCCCCCCAAACATAAAAAACACACAAAACGAGTAAACAATGACCAACACACATAAAACTCAAACTTTGTCCCCAAAATGGTTTAACCCAATCTCAACCCACACCCCAACAATACATTAAACTTCGTAAACATTCATAAACACACAAGAACTCCAAGTTCAACAACAAGAATCATGGGTAATGAAACTCTACCCACCCCCCACGACAAAACAACAAAAAACACATAAAAACAATTCTTTATCATAAAGCTACTTAATACATAACTACTTTGCTACCATAACTGCAGGATAGCAACATGTTAGACAACTAAATAATGTAGTAATCATACCTAATTTGATGGGTCTTCTCTATGTGATCGTATCATGTCTTCAATCATTTTTTTCATTTCTTCCATTTGTCTTGCATGATCCTCTTTCATTTGTTTCTGAACGTCTTCAAGTTCCTTAATCCTCGACTGAAACTGTTGGAAATTGGCTTTCAATTCCTCCATTCCTGTCTCCGTTCCTTGAGTAGATGACGAACTTGATGAGATGCTACTCCTTTTTTACTTAGGCTTAGGGCCCCAAGATTTCAATTTTGTGTGTCATATAGGCCTTTCATTTATTCAACATCTTTTAAAATTTACAAGCCTATTGAACACAAAATTTAAAGTTCAATTTTCTATTAGACACAAAATTTAGTTTTATGTCTAGTAGATTCTTTAAACTTTTTTAAAATATTAAATGTTTAGGGACCTATTAAGTACCAAATTGGAGGTTTAAAGATTTATTTTATATTTTTTAGATTTATAGATCTTTAGACACAAACATATAAGCATAAAAAAGTTCATATACTAAAAATAGCACATAGCATCTATGTACTAATTTTCTTTCTCCTTTCAAGGAAAGTTCGAAATGTTAAATCATACATGCTTAGGCTCCAAATAACCAACATCATATCATTTTTTAGACATAAAGATAGTGTTGTAATCAACTTGAAACTTAAAAAAATGTAATAATGTTTATCTCTAACAAATTATGACATGTTTGTTATAAAATTACTCTATAGACTTTCAGAGAATTGTAAAACAAATATATGATGCAAAATTGACGAGATCTTAACAAAGGCGACATGCACCGATATTGGATGATAAATATGTGCATTATTTAAAATTTAAATTTTGTATCAAAGTTGATATTATTGAAATCTAGTGAAATTGACACAATCTTTAACATTGTCTTTTTTTATTAGTGGGTTAACTAATTGTAATATTTATCAAAGTTGAGGTCTAATTTGATTAAATTGAAAGTCGCGAATAGAAATGGATACACACATTTGAATGGGCATGATTTGTACAAAAGGATGTGAAATAATGATTTAAATAAATATACAAGAGAAAATAAAATGAGAAGATTACCGACGACGGCGGTGGGCTGTTGAAGGCGGTGGCTGAACGAGACGAGGAGACGACGGTGACAGCGGGCAGTTGATTGCAGCTGCTGACCGAAGGGAGGAGCGGCGGCGAAGGGCGGCGGTGGCGGAAAAGGAGAGGAAAAATGGGAGAGGGAGGGAGAGGAGAGGAGAGAAGCGGCGACGAGGGGCGTGGCGGCAGCAGTTAAAAGAGGGGAAATGGGAGAGGGAGGGAGAAGAGTGGAGGGAACTGGCAGCGTGGGGAAGAGCGGCACGAGGAGGAGGTGGGGCATGGGGAGGAGTGGCGGAGCGGCGCGAGGAGAGGTGGAAGCACGGATTAGGGTAATAGGGAAAGAAATATAGAAAAGAAATGGGGAAGAAGGGGATCTAGTTTAAATCAGAGCCCCTCTCCTGACGAGCGTCGGGAGTTCCTCGAGAACTCCCAACGATCCTTTACGGCGTCGAGAGTTCCCGTGGGCCTTTACAATGTCAAGAAAGACGGTCTCTCCCGACAACCAAACTCTCGACACTCGATTTAGGCGTTGAGAGAACTCATTTTTCTTGTAATGAAATGCGGTTTTAGGAATGTCAGCCTCCTTCTCCTTCAGTTGATGATAATCCGATCTCTGGTCTATCCTTGAAAACATTGTGGCTCCTCTTAACTAATCAAACAAATCATCAATACGTGGTAACAAATATTTATTCTTAATCGTTACCTTATTCAGCTGCCTATAGTTGAAACACAATCTAAATGTACCATCTTTCTTCCTTACGAATAACACTGGAGCTCCCCAAGGCGATACACTAGGTCGAATGTATCCTTTGTCAATTAACTCTTGCAGTTGAACCTTTAATTTTTTTTAACTCAGTTGTTGCCATTCTATAGGGTGCCTATGATATAGGAGTTGTTTCTGGAATTAAGTCAATAGTGAACTCCACTTTCCTATCGGGTGGAAATCCCGATAATTCCTCAGGAAATACATCCCGGAACTCATTTACCACGGAGACGTCTTCTAGGTTCAACTCTTTCCCTTGAGCAATCACTACATGAGCCAAATAGGCCTTATATCCCTTACTCAGCAGCTTCCTAACCTTCACTGCTAATATCAGACTTCCCGCAGTTAATCTTTTGCTTCCTACTAGGATTGCATCCTGGCCATTTGATTTTCTAAACACTACTTCTTTTTTGTAGCAGTCTAATGAGGCACGATATTTACATAGAAAATCCATCCTTAGGATAGCATTAAACTCTAGCAAATCCAAGGGAAGTAAATAAACATAAAAGTCTTGACCATTGATCAGCATGTCACAATGTTTATAACATTCCTCTACTATTATCACATCTCCCATAGGGGTAGAGATATATAGCTCTTCAGGCATAGGTTCAGACAACCTATCTATACTAGATGCAAACATACTGGATATAAATGAATGTGTGGCATCAGGGTCAACAAAACATAAGCAGACTGTCCACATAATATGACATTACCGGTCACCACATCTGAAGACTCCACTGCCTCCTAGTGTGTCACGACATACACTCGCCCCTGTTGTTGGGGTCGACCTACGACACCCTTCTGCTTGGCACCACCTGACCCTTCACCTCGATTTCCAGAGCCCTTTGGTTGGTTAACTGTCTAAGAGGTTGTCTGTTGTGCTGTTGAGGCTTCCCTGTTCACCTGGGGACAATCTCTCTTGAAATGCCCCACCTGACCGCATTGGAAACATACCCCTCTGCCACTATAGCACACTCCAACATGCCTCTTGCCATGACTAGGGCACATTAGTTTTCTGTCTGCACAGGTTATCGACTCACCAGCTCGTGGCATCTCTGGTCAGCTAACTACACTGACCGGGGGTCTCGATTTCCATTTCTTGGATCCCTGCCAACTCGTGCCCCTGAATTGGCTTCCACTAGTCTGACTCGAAACTGGGGGTTGGGATCCCTTGTCTCTTGGTCCTATTATAACCTCACTGCCTCTTTGTAACTGCTCATCATCTGTTAAACCCCGTTCGACTCGTATCGCTGTTTCTACTAACTGGTTAAAGTCTAACCAATTAACCGTAGATGTCACCAGAGTTCTAATCTCTTTCCTCAAACCTTGCTCAAACTTCCTACATCTGTCTCTTTTCTCAGCAATAATCGGCAGAGCATACTGTGATAGTTCTGTAAATTTCTGCTTATATTCTACCATTGACATCGTTCCCTGCGTCAGTCTAAGAAACTCATCCCTTTTCGCATCTCGGAACGAGCTGGGTAGTATTTGTCTTCAAAGGCCTTCTTGAACTCAGGCAATAACATCGCATATATACTAGCTCGTCTAGCGGATACCACCTTCCACCATTTCTTCGCTCCTTTCTGCAGTAGAAATGTGCTAATCTTACCTTCCTGTCCTCTGGACAGCTCATAACATTGAAACATTTTTCAACTACATCCAACCAAAACTCAGCTTCAGCTGGGTCTACTGTACCCTTGAATGTCACAACCCTTAGGGCTTTAAACCTCTCAACACCATATTTCTTCTCTAGGACGGCCCGTACTGAGCCTACACTAGTTGCTAACCTCTGTGCTATCCTATCAAAAACTATATCCTCTATCTGGAAATCTGCCCTTGCCTGAGAGTACTAGACTCTCCCTCAGACGTCATTTCCTGACCCACTGGATCGTTTACCTTCCTCTTTCCTCCCGGTGGGTTCCTTCTAACCTCCGAGCCTTTAGCGGTAAGGTCAGTATTCCTGTCTCCTGTCTGCTTACTCTGTCTGCCACTTTTCCTTGGCATTCCACCTAATACAATGTACACATGTTAGAGACTCACACTTTAGGGACTTAGACTTATGCATGAGCTTTCCCTCTTATTCCCAAAACCTTATGATCTGATACCAACTTGTCACACACCCTCCCAGATTACCCTCTTAATTTGGAAGAAGATGTGACGGTAGTAGTTACTAGCTTTATTGCCAGCACTTACCACCTAGGCCCTCTAACCTGAATACCAACATGATAAACGTTATTAATGGACACAAGTAGTACGCCTCCATAAGGCTCTACACAAGTTTATATGATCACATGCAAACGGTTAAAACATGAAATCCACAGGTAAAATATTTACAGTTGGGCCTGAACTTTACTAACAAAGCCCTAATCCCTCTCAAAACATGTGTACATAGATAGACCATCAACCTAAATTCTTCTTAACAGGCCGGGTCTTTCAGTGGCAAGCAGCAGCATGATCAATCTTGGGAAATCTGACCGCTACCTGGAAAAGGAAAACATAGAAAATCTGCGAGCTAGTAGCCTAGTAAGTGACTATAAAATCATATTACACCGTGCATTACATCATTATAACCATGTAAATATATCAATGAGCATCTCAAGCAACTTTCTCTAAACATAAACATTGATAAACATACTTAAACATCATTAAACGTCATTATTCCTTAGTTGAGAACGAGCATACATCGCTAGAGACCCATTGATAAACATAAACATTGATAAACGTACTTAAACATCATTAAACATTGATAAACATACTTAAACATCATTAAACGTCATTATTCCTTAGTTGAGAACGAGCATACATCTCTAGCTTCCAACATCTGTCATCGGCCAAGAGACCCATACTTCGACCTCCCTATGCTGGTATATGGCCTAGGAGACCTATACTTCGGCCAGTCATTCAGAACTACCTACGTGTACGTGGAGTTTTCTAAGTACCGTCAACATCTTAGGTACCGAGTTATTTTCGAGCATCAAATTAAGCTTAATTGCATACTTTTACACAAAGACTCATTCTATCATAGCCTTCCTCCAAAAACACATGCTTTATCATAGGAACTTAACTTTTGTAGTGAATTCACAACATACCTTGGCATGCTTTAAAACATGTACAAGCTGGAGAAGAAACACTATGAAATTCATCAAATATTTGTTGCTTGAGAAAGTATAAATTCATCATCAACATCACTGTAACTTACATGGTCTTTTGTATATAAGCATTGAAAGCATTAAGTTTATTTTAGTCACTCACAGCTCGTCGGGGCTCTTAACGGGTTATATGCCTCTCCTAGCTCCTCTTGGCCTGAAAGGACATAATTCCAGTTAGATTCCTTAGAATTCTCATCAAAATGCTTCAAATAGTTTGCTTAATAGTAAAACTTCATCATCAAAATCAGTATTACAAGCGAGATGGTCCTCATGAGCGAGATCATCCATTTCACTAGTATGACTTCATCACAACAAGATTTACCACTTTCTAGCAAGATTTGCCACTTTCCAGCGAGATTTTCCACTTTTCAGCGAGATTTTCTCCTTGAGCGAGATTTAGCACAAAACCAGCGAGATTTTCATCCTTAGCGAGATTCACTTCTTCCTTATCTCGCTCTCGCTCTCACTCATTTTCTTATTTCGCTCTCGCTCTCGCTCACTATGGTGAGTTATTTGCTCAATCTTCCCAAGCAGCTGCCTGTTTACGCACCAATTTCCTATTTGAAATTCAAAAATTCATAACTCAAAATCCAAGACTCTTTTCAAGAAACTTCCTTCTACAAACTTGTTTATAATTGAGTTAACTCCTTAAAATATCAGCCCAAAATTCTTTGTAGTTTAGCCTAGAGCTTCCAATCTTCACCTCTGACCTTGCTTAATCCGAGAATCAGCCTCTTCTGCAAATTTTTCACTTTTTGTTCTTCTCCCTGTGAGATCTTTCTCTGGCGAAAGAACCTCAAAATCTAGATTCTCCTAGCTTTCAAATGGCACCAATCTAACTTAATTTGCTCAATTTTTCTTAAACCAAGCTTCTAAAGTTCCTCTTCCTTTTATACTTCTTGCCGCCTCCCATGTTCAAAGGTCAAACCGCCACCTCATCCAGCACTTAGTGCTTAAACCCAACTACTTCCTCTTTAATCCTTTCTTTCTCCTTTTTTTTTCCCTTCATTTGTAATTTCCCTGTAACTACACCATAAATTTTTCACTTATCAAATAATTAATATAACATCCTCAACTAAACATACTTATATAGGACACGTAAAATTTGGGGTTTACAAGATCGTTTAGTCAAAGGCGTGTGTACATGATCGCTTAGACAAACACTTGAAGGCTTTCGTGTAGTCTCTCGTGAGCTAAACGATTAGTGATGTCCTTATGAAGCGATTCTTCAAAAAATGAAAACATTTTTCATTTTATCCTTCAGTTATGAAAACTGAATACAACCTCACACTTTCATGCACGGTCAAAGGAGAAACCACCCACAATTATCTCATAATTGTTTTAATTATAAATAAATATAATAACTAACTTATCATATTATATTTATGACCTATAGTTTTAATATCATATCATATATAACATTTAAACCATAGTCCTTTTCTCCTTTACTTGATATAAATCATATTTATATCAAATTCCTCCAATTAATGTATCTCATACATCATATCAATTATATCACATATAACTGAACCAGTTTAATCATATCCTATATAATCAAACCCCCTCTTGTCAATTTGAACACTTCAAACTGACCCAAAAACTTATTCTCAACTTGAATCCATTGAGCTACCAAAAAGACTTTATGAACCTGTAGTTTGAAGCTTCAACGATACGTGAATAACTGACTAAACTCTTTAGACACAAGATCCACCATACATTAACTGCCGGGCACTCCAATAAAGATCGACAGCTACACTCTTCTCACTACAAATATATTTATGTGTCCATCGGATATAACCAGTCACAGTACGATAACCTTTCACAGAAGCTCGTAAGTACAGATGGGCCAATTTACTATTTTGCCCCTATAGTTACATCCAACTCCTTAAGCACCACTGATCCCTCTAATGAACAATATGTCATAGTCCTGCTATGAGTGGATACCTCTCGAGCCATGAGAAGGTGTGTGGTGCCACATCATTTAAGTCTCGGAATCAACCATTAAGGGAGTAATCTATCTACTTACCCCTGCTTCAAGGAAGGAGTGAATTCCATCTTGTGTAGCTGAGTTCCTAGCTCTCCAATCAAACGAATCCCCAAAATGGTAGGCTTAAGTCGGCAATCTGGTGGCGTGAAAATTGGAAGTCAATTTTACTCGATAACCAAATCCCGTGGACGCATTATGCGATGCATGTTCCTAAGTTATGCGTTGATAGTCATGCGTCGATTGTCATGCGTTGGAATGAAAAATGCGTTAACGAATGTATGCGATGACCATGCGTCCTACCACAAGTTTTCTTGCGTTCACACCAAGTATAACATGAACGCAAGTTTCTCGGGTAATCCGAGGTCGAACACAGGGACTTGTAACTATATGTTTGTGGTAATTGTGCATGCGACGGTTGAATAAAAGAATGGAGGGGATATTGCTACGTTAATCATACTCCTACTCCTATCTAACAGACAATACAATGAGAATATGCATGAAAGGTAGAGATGCGACAAACCTTGACATGAAATAAATGAATGGGAAATAAATAAAATGCGGAGATGTTTTCATTGCAACCCTTAAGAGTGACCATAAGCGCAACCCTAGTCAACGCAAACTAATGCAATCATGCAACACTTATATAATAGTAAACCACTTCTCCATGCGAATACTACGGTTTCTAATGCTAGAACGCATGCGATGTATGTGCAGAGATGTCTATAGGGCCTACACATAAGCCTATAATTCTTGTCTATGCGATGATACACAAACAAGGCGACCACATATCATCATTCCTATTCCTAGGGTGTAAGCGATGCAGTGTTGACAAACAGAGCTTATCTCTAAGTCCCTATCTCTTGCTTATGTCGATCTAATCTCGTTCTCTCGAGTCTAGATTCTAATCTAGCTCTCTCGAGTCATTAGGTTCTTTCTTTAGACTCTCTCTCGAGTAGCTCTAAAGGGGTGTTGGGCACAACATAAGACAAGACAAACGCATGAACTTGGTTGACGCAAGGTTGTTACTATCCCTAGTGAACAACGCAAACATTACTTAATGCGACCAACCACTTACCCTCCTGGACAGTTGGTTGTTGCTGACTTTACTTATAGACAAGCATTGCATAGCCTATTGACAGGCATTGTAGCAGCTTCACAATAAGCAAATAAGATTACTCACATACTCGCACAACGCACACCTCTTGGTGGGTTGCTACATGCTTCATATCCCTAATCCACATGACTAAGTATGCAATACCCAAGCAATCCCACTAAGTGTTGCAATAAAAGTAAAGATGATAAGCAAGAAGATGGAGATGAAGTCGAAGGAATAGATAAATGCATTGAAAAACACATTGCATTAATTTCTTAATTCAAAATGTCATACAATACAACATAGGAAAAGAAAGGAAAAAGGAATGACTGGCTGGAAGCAAAACTGCCGATGGTGCCATGGATGGGTGGAGGAGCTGACTCTCTCGACGTCTAACTTCGGTCAAAGGCTCCGATCGTCACTCGGAATGGATGAAGGAGGTGAAAAACTCTCAGCCATCTTATCACGCATTTTTCTGGATTGCAAGGATCCGCCATCGGAAAACCTTAGGCGAAAACCTTGGATAAAATGAATTTCAGCTCATCGACTTCTATTTATAGAGCTTGGGTCACCGACAGCATTGATTGGACTGCTCTGAGTCTGACGTTTGGCATGTTAGTCCTTTATGAACCTCTGCCACCAACGGCGCAGTAGGTAAAATGTCAGCATCAGCTTTGAATTTTCTCGAGGTAGATGCGTTAATGCGTTCATTCTGTCTACCTTGCGTTGATTCCATTAAAATGCATTGTCGCATAGCCGCAGGCATTCAATGGTCGTATTCACTTAACACTGCAACTCTACATGATAACAGCAATCGCTTGACGAGCGCAATTCCCATGCGATGGATGCATACGGCTAATTACCACAACATCCATGCGTTGATCGATGTGTTTGCCTTGCGATGGAGTGTTTCTCCACATGCGGTCGTTTATGCGATGGTCTGGTTTCCGCTTTTGCATTCATTTCCTACTTTGGCTACAAAAATAGAACATTGAACGCATAATTAACGCAAAATAATCGGTTAGCTGAGATTCGACATGCTGATCGACGCAAGCTCATATTCTTGTGAATTCCTATCATGATCGACGTATATTCTACCTAACAACCTTCATAATTCTAAGTAAAAGGCCTAAGATGTCATGCATTTCTGCATGTCATCACACCCCCAAACTTAAAATCATGTTTGTCCTCAAGCATGTGTTATACTCAAGAAATTCTAACTCACCTTCATGCTTTCCTTTGCGATGACCAGCTTCTCAGAATATAATTTACACACACCTTTGACCATCATCACAATGCTTTCCTCCACTTTGGTTGCTTCTTCAAAAAAGATTTTGTCTAAATTAAATCCGGCAAGCCTTTTCTAAAAAATTTTTATTCATTCACCGCAATTTTGTGTTTAGCTTTTTGAGATTGTGTTCATTAAAAATATTTCAAAACATTGCAATGGTTTATTCAAATGCGGTGTTGAACATGGTTACGCCCTTTGTTTTGGCTTACCCACACGTGTGTCATGCGGGCATCCAACTTCGGTTGGGTTCCATATTCAACTCAACTCTTGTCTCGTTTGTTTTCGCTTAAACCGGACAGAGGCCTGGCGACTTGCCTTCGTTTTGGCTTGCCTCCACGTGTGTTATGCGGACACCCAACTTCGAGCAAGTGCCTTTCACAGCTTAATTCTTATCAACAAGGGTTTCCCCATTGCATTGACAGTGGAGTTATTATTCTCAAAAGCTCACTTCAATTTTTTTTTTCAAATGATCGCAATATAATGAACGCCATTCTCCGATACCGCTGCCACCCTCAAACTACGCAAAGCTAAAGAAAAAATTACAAAAATGCGTTAATAAATGTTTGAACAAAGGTTTGCACAAGATAAAACTCAAGACTTCCAAAATTTGAAGAAGCTAATAAAAGTGAAAAATTCCTTGCGTTGATTAGTTAGAAAATGCAGTGAACTATACGTACCATCATAGAACATCGCAAAACAACGCAATTGGGAAAAAGAGAATTTCAAAAGGACAAGGCATACAAGATAACAAGAAAAGACCTTAGGCGGAACAATGCATGCGCTCATGCGTTGGAATCCACGCGATTGAAGCCATACGTTGAAGGGTGAGAGGAATTCTTCCATTGAACTACAAATCGAGGAGACTTATTGTTGCACCTACAAGAGCAAACGTACCACAACCAAGGAAGCAGCCATATATCCACAATAATAATGAAAAATAAAATAGAAATAACCTATACTACGAAAGCAAAGTAAAGATAGAGTAGAAGACGTCCCTGGAAAAATAAGAGTGTTGTCACCGCAAGGAGTCTTCCGTGCAGAAGATGGTTCTCAACTGCTTGGGTCAAGTTGCCCTGACCATTGGAACTTCTGGCAATTGTTGGGCGCATGCGACCGTCATGTGCTTAGAATCACCTTCAGCTCTTTTGCGACTGATTGCCCTCCTACATGGGGTCAATACTGACTTTCAGTGCATCGCCTACACCTCAATATTGTTTGCAACCTGGTCGCACAAGCTGCAATACACCCAAGATAAAATGTTTGCTCGCAGAGACACAAAACTTAACAAACATTTAGTTGCCAAGTCCCCAGTAACGGCACCAAAAACTTGGTGGCGCGGAAATTGGAAGTCAATTTCACTTGACAACCAAATCCTGTGGATGCATTATGTGATGCATGTTTCTAAGATATGCGTTGATAGTCATGCGTCGATGGTCATGTGTTGGAATGAAAAATGTGTTAATGAATGTATGCGATGACCATACGTCCTGCCACAAGTTTTCTTGCGTTCACACCAAGTATAACATGAACGCAAGTTTCTCGGGTAATTCGAGGTCAAACACAGGGACTTGTAACTATATGTTTGTGGTAATTATGCATGTGGCGGTTGAATAAAAGAATGGAGGGGATATTGCTACGTTAATCCTACTCCTACTCCTATCTAACAGACAACACAATGAGAATATGCACGAAAGGTAGAGATGCGACAAACCTTGACATGAAATAAATGTATGGGAAATAGATAACCATCACTCCAGCAATGGCACCGAAGATGAAATGCAGAGATGTTTTCATTGCAACCCTAGTCAACGCAAACTAATGCGATCATGCAACACTCATACAATAGTAAACCACCTCTCGGTGCGAATGCTACGGCTTCTAATGCTAGAATGCATGCGATGTATGTGCAGATGTATCTATAGGGCCTACACATAAGCCTCTAATTCTTGTCTATGCGATGATACACAAATAAGGCGACCACATATCATCATTCCTATTCCTAGGGTGCACGCGATGCAGTGTTGACAAACAAATCTTATCTCTAAGTCCTATCTCTTGCTTATGCCGATCTAATCTTGCACTCCCGAGTTTAGATTCTAACCTAGCTCTCTCGAGTCATTAGGTTCTTTCTTTAGAGTCTATCTCAAGTAGCTCTAAAGGGGTGTTGTGCACAACATAAGACAAGACAAATGCATGAATTTGGTTGACGCAAGGTTGTTACTATCCCTAGTGAACAACGCAAACGTTGCTTAATGCGACCAACCACTTACCGACTGACTTTACTTATAGACAATCATTGCGTTAGCCTATAGACAGGAGTTGCAGCAACTTCACACTAAGCAAATAAGATTACTCACATACTCGCACAACGCACACCTCTCGGTGGGTTGCTACATGCTTCATATCCCTAATCCTTATGACTAAGTATGCAATACCCAAGCAATCCCACTAAGTGTTGCAATGAAAGTAAAGATGTTAAGCAAGAAGATGAAGATGAAGTCGAAGGAATAGAGAAATACATTGAAAAACACATTGTATTAATTTCTTAATTCAAAATGTCATACAATACAATATAGGAAAAGAAAGGAAAAAGGAATTACCGGCTGGAAGAAAAACTTTGCTTCCAACAAATGCGCGTCAAGGCTGCCGGTGGTGCCATGGATGGGTGGAGAAGCTGACTCTCTCAAGATCTAACTCCAGTCGAAGGATCCGGTCGTCACTCGGAATGGATGAAGGAGGTGAAGAACTCTTAGTCGTCTTCTCACACGTTTGTCTGGATCACAAGGATCTGCCATCGGCAAACCTTAGGTGAAAATCTTGGATAAAATGAATTTCAGCTCATTAGCTTCTATTTATATAGCTTGGGTCGCCGACAGCATTGATTGGATTGCTCTGAGTCTGACGTTCAACGCATTAGTCCTTTCTGAACCTCTGCCACCAACGGCGTGGTAGGTAAAATGTCAGCATCAACTTTGGATTTTCTCGAGGTAGATGCATTGATGCGTTCATTTTGCCTACCTTGTGTTGATCCCATTAGAATGCATTGTTGCGTAGCCGCAATCATTCAATGGCCGTATTCACTTAATACCGCAACTCTACATGATGACCGCAATCGCGCGCAATTCCCATGCGATGGACGCATACGGCTAATTACCGCAACATCCATGCGTTGATCGATGCGTTTGCCTTACGATGGAATGCTTCTCCGCATTCGTTCGTCTATGCGATGGTCCGATTTCCGCGTTTGCGTTCATTTCCTGCATTGGTTACAAAAATAGAACATTGAACGCATCATTAACGCAAAATAATGAGTTAGCTGAGATTCGACATGCTGATTGACGCAAGCTCATATTTTTGTGAATTCCTATCATGATCGACATATATTTTGCCTAACAACCTTCATAATTCTAAGTAAAAGGCCTAAGATGTCATGCAAAACTGTAGACGTGAGAGCCTTCGTAAACGAGTCAGCAACGTTGTGCTCGGAAGCGATCTTCGTGACTATCACGTCCCCTCGATGAACTATCTCGCAGATGAAATGATACTTCCGCTCTATATGTTTGTCACGCTTATGACTCCTAGGCTCCCTAGAGTTCGCCACAACACCACTATTATCACAATAAAGGGTGATGGGCCTAGACATATCTGGAAAAACTTTCAAATCAATTTAGGAACTTCCTGAGCCAAACGACTTCCTTAGCAGCTTCACAAGCCACTACATACTCGGCCTCCATCGTGGAGTCAGCGATGCACCTTTGCTTAGTACTTCACCACACTACAACTCCTTTATTAAGAGTGAACACTGAGCCTGAAGTGGATTTCCGAAAATCCTGATCAGTCTGAAAGTCAGAGTCCGTGTATATAGTAAGGATCGAATCCTTAGATCCATACACGAGTATGTAGTCCCTCACTCTTTGAAGATACTTGAGGATGTTCTTGACGACGATCTAGTGACCCTATCCTGGATTAGATTGATATCTACTGACTATCCCCACATCGTAGTAGATGCCCGATCTAGTATACAATATCGCCTACATCAAACTGCCAACGCCAGATGCATAGGGAACCCATTTCATCTCCTCCACCTCTTGAGGTGTCTTAGGACACATTTCCTTAGACAATATAACTCCATGTCAAAAAAGCAGTAGCCCCCATTTGGAGTTCTACATCGAGTACTTGAGCAACATCTTGTCAATGTATGATGCCTGAGACAGCGCTGGCACTTTGTTCTTCTGATCTTGAAAGACCTGAATTGTTGATGATTTTCTTGCAGACACAAGGCTCATCAACGTTTTGGTCAAAGCCGTATGATTTTATTGTAGTATCAAACCAAATGTTTCAAGATCGAGACGCTTGTTTCAGCCCATAAATGGACCGATTCAGTTTGCAAACCTTTTTCTCTTGACCTTGGGCTATGAATCCCTCGGGCTACACCATATAAATAGACTCCTCAAGATTACCATTCAGAAAGGCAGTCTTGATGTCCATTTTCCTTATCTTATAGTCATAATATGAGGCAATGGACAGGAGGATATGGATAGACTTCAACATGGCAACAGGTGAGAAAGTCTCCTCATAGTCGACTCCCTCCACCTAGGTATAACCCTTTGTCACAAGTCTAGCCTTGAAGGTTTGCACCTTCCCATCAGCACCCCGTTTCCGTTTATAGATCCATTTAGAACCTATACGTTTTACCCGATCAAGTTGATCTACAAGATCCCATACTGAGTTGAAGTACATAGACTCCATCTCGAGATCCATGGTTTTGACCCATTCATCCCAGTCAATATCCTCTATTGCCTTCTGATAAGACAACGAATCCTAAACCTCGCCATCGGCTACCATAATCAGGATTTCAGTGAAACTCAATAGCGAACTAGTGGGTTCGTACCCTCCCACTACGTCGAGGTTCCCTCAATTCTTGAGGTGGTTCTGACCTACCAGATGAACTTCCATCAACAACTCTTGTTGATGGAGCAGGCCCTTCAAGAACTCTTGTTGAAGCTTCAGTAGTTTCGTTGGAAAGTTCATATAACATGATCTTACTACGTTGACTGTGCTCTCTCATATCATCCTCCTCCAGGAAGGTAGCGTTCATCGACACAAACACTCTATTTTCCTTAGGATCATAAAAGTAACCCCCTCGTATACCTTTGGGGTAGCCCACAAGTAGGCACAGCTCAAACGTGATTCCAATTTCTTTGGATTAGCCTCAAGCACATATGCTGGGCAACCTCATATGCGAAAGTGATGCAAACTAGCTTTACACCTATTCCACAACTCCAAAGGTGTTCTGGAAACACTCTTGAAAGAAACACAGTTGATGATATAAGCTGCAGCCTCCACTGCAAAACCCCAAAAAGTTCGGTAAGGAAGCGTAACTCATCATCGACTGAACCATGTCCAACAAGGTTATATTTTTCCTCTCTGCTACACCATTCTATGGAGGTGTACCTGGCGCTGAGAGTTGGGAAAAAATTCCATGTTTTATCATATAGTTTTGGAACTCAGAATCCAAAAACTCTCCATCCCGATCCGATCGAAGTGTTTTAATCCATCTATCCAATGCGTTTTCAACTTCAGCCTTGAACTCTTTGAACTTTTCAAAGGATTCTGACTTTCGTTGCATCAAATAAACATACCCATACCGAGAGTTATCGTCAGTAAAAGTGATGAAATAGTTATAACCTCCCTTGGCTCGCACATTCATCAGACCACAAAGGTCTGAATGCACTAACTCGTGAGGCTCTTTAGCTCGATAACCTTTTTCCAATAAAAGGCCTTTTAATCATTTTTCCTTCAAGGCATGACTTACACATGTAAAGAATTTTTCTCTAACTCGCTTAGAAGTCCTTTCTTCACCAACATCTCGATCCTATTGAGATTGATGTGCCCTAATCAAAGGTACCAAAGTTGGGCATTTTCTTTAGGAGAAACCTTAAGTCATTTATTTTGAGTTGCAGTAGTTTTAAACATCTCGAGGTTATAGAGGGAATTTGTTGTTAACGGCCTTAGCACATACAAATTGTTTTCCAGTTTTGCTAAACAAATCTCAACACCATCTTTTAGAATAAACACTTTATTCAATGAAAAGTGAAGAGTATATTTACATTCTATCAGACACTTTATAGAAATTAAGTTCCACTTTAACTCGGGAACTATATACATATCATTCAAAATGATAAATTTCTTCTGTAAAGTCAACTGGAGCCCTCTCACTGCCACAGCTGAGACGACGTGTCCGGTGCCTACTCGCATTGTCATCTCTCTAGCCTCAAGCTGCCACCAGGATTTAATCCCCCTGAAAAGAAGAAAAAAAACATGATTAATGGCCCCAGAGTCAATAATCCAGGCAGAATCATTATTCTCCACTAAACAAGTTTTCAAAACTAGTAAATCATATTTACCTTATTTTGCCTTGGCCTTAGCCTTCTTCTTCTCCTTTATCCAACGAGGACAGTTCTGCTTCCAATGCCCATCCTGGTTGCAATGGAAATACTTTCCTTTGTCAATAGGCGTTGGTCGCCTTCTCTGCTGAGTGACAGGTTGCGGGTTAGCAGGTGCCTTCCCCTTCCCCTTACCACCCTTCTTCTTCTTCCACTTGGAAGTGTTAAAAGTAGAAGATGCAGACTTAGTCATGAGGTCGAACCTCGATGGAACTTCTTTGAAGATGAAGCAACATTTGCCTCACCTACCTTATTCTCCTTACTTTTCAGCAAGGATTGGAATGTCTGCAACTCGTTGAGGAGAGTTGTAAGGGTATAGTCAACTTTTTCAGTATAGCATTACTGAAAAAGTGCAGGAAGCTATCTGGCAATGATTGCAGAATTATGCTAACCTAGTTGCCCTTATCGATGCATGACTCATTCATCTCCGCCACATTGAAGTCATGTTCAGAACGTGTTCACAAACAGATGTTCCTTCCTCCATTTTAGAGTTGAAGATGAATTTCAGGCTTCGTACTTAAGCTGCCCAGACGGTTGTCCGAAAATTCCCCACAGGAACTCCATGATCTAATGTGCCGGGACCGTAGGCTCATGCTTCTTAGCCAAAACGCCGTTAAGACTGACCAAGATGTAAGTGCGGGCCTTTTCGTTCGCCCGTGTTCATCTCTCATAAGCCTCTCAAACATTTCAAGTGGTGCTCTGAGTCAGAATAGGAGAACACTCCTCCATAAGGACGAACCTTAGATCATAGATGATCAAAATTGTAGTTATCGTGTGTTTCTAACTAGCGTAATTCTCGCCAGTCAACTTATCGACACTTAAAAGAGCTAATGTGGTTGTAGCCATTTACGTTACTGAAAAATGAACAAACTTAATGAGTCTATGCAATACCACTTTTAACACCAATTTTAGTTTTAGCAAAATAGTTTCCATGTACCCTAAATGAAAAGACATCCATTTCGCAATGATGTCCCAGCGAGGCAAGACAAAAGTCACCGATGGGGTGACCAAATGCCTCTTCATTGGGATGGGACATTCTCAACCATTAGGTAGAAACAACTCTTGTAACTGACACTAACAGTCACCACTTTTTGGTCCAGAACCATTAACATTTAACAATTCTATGTAAGTGTAACCCCTCATTTTTGTCCCTAGAGTCCCACCCTAATGCGCCCATCGTAGAGAAAAGGCAGATTAGGACAAGAGACAAAAGTGACCTTTTCTTATACAGAAGATCAGATAAAGAGTCGTGCAAAACTGGCATCCTATAGAGGGACACTCCCAGGGTGCCTCGAGGCGATGCACAGAACGTCATCCAACCTAATGAGAGAGACTGTGGGATATGTTGTCACACGTCTTCCTCCCACTTACTATGAACATTCTCTCCATTCACCTTGGGTATTGACCTACCCAAACACGATCGTTTAAGGGGACACTCCCAGGGTGCCTCAAGGCCGAGGATAGATCTCACGGTGTGAACATAAAGGAAGAACCGTAAAGAGGTTTAAGTGAAGTATCATATACCTCAAGTACCTCCCAATGAATGTTCAACCCAGGGGTTTATTAACTTAGATCATTCGACTACTAATTTTATCTAAGTGTGTTTAATTTGCTAGAAAACAACTCTTGTCTTTGATATTAAACAAGTTCAAGCAAGTCCCATTAAACTCTTTAACGAACTATCCTCAAATTTGCATGCGTGCATCAAATCTATCTAATTCACCTTTCTAGATAGGTTCCCAGGTAGGGGTGTTCTATTTTTGTCATCTTAAGAACCCCAGCCAAGTAAACCAAATCCATTTATGTCAAGTAGGGGTGTTCAAATCTATCTAATCCACCACAATGCATTAAAATGGATTCTCAAACGAAGTTAGGAATATATGTTGGATATAATTCCCTATCAATTATTAAATATCTTAAACCCTTGGTAGGTGATGTATTTACTGCACAATTTGTTGATTGTCATTTTAATGAGATAAATTTTTCAACATTAGGGGGAGACATTAAGAAATTGGAAAAAGAAGTTACATGGAATGCATTGTTATTGTCTCATTTAGATCCTCATACAGATCAATGTGAACTTGAAGTTCAGAAAATAATTCATTTGCAAAATATAGAAAATAAATTACCATATGTATTTATAGATGCAAAGAAAGAAACTAAGTCACATATACCAGCTGTAAATGTTCCATAAAAAATTGATCCCAACATAACAAGATGTCACTAATAAGTCTGGTACACGTCAAAAGTGTGGTAAACCAATGGGTTCCAAAGATAAAAATTCTCGAAAACAAAAAATAATTAATAGTAAAAAATACTTGGTTGAGGATGTAAATACCCATGAAGAAATCCTTAACATGACTAGTGGGTAAGGTGAAATACCTAAAGATAATAATTAGATTTTAATAAACTATGTCATGATATGAAAAAGATGGAATCGAACTAATGTAGTTATTGACAACATTTTTACAATAATGTTGCTCTTGATATTATATCTGAAAATGAGGATCCTTGACCAAATTTTATTAAAAAAAAATGTCAACATAGAAAAGATTGGTTTCAGTGGAAAGAAGCAATTTAAGCATAATTAAACTCACTTTCAAAACAATAGGTTTTTGGACCAGTAGTCTAAACACCATAAAGTGTCAAACCTGTGGGATACAAATGGATACTTGTGAGAAAAAGAAATGAAAATAATGAGGTCACAAGATACAAAGCAAGACTAGTTGCACAAGGTTTTTCACAAAGAACTAGTATTGATTATGAACAGATATTCTCTAGTGGTGGATGCAATTACACAAAAATATTTAATTGGCCAGACTATGTATGAAAGTTTGGATATGCATCTTATGGATGTAGTCACGACATATTTATATGGATCTTTTGATAGTGATATTTATATGAGAATTCTAGAAGGATTTAAGGTACTTGAAACATATACATCAAATTCCCGGGAATGGTATTCAATAAAGTTACAGATATCACTATATGGATTGAAACAATCAGGACGGATGTGGTATAATCACCTGAGTGGATATTTATTGAAAGAATGACATCAAAATATTTCAATATGTCCGTGTGTTTTTATATAGAAACAATCAGGATTTGTTATTATAACTGTATAAGTTGATGACTTGAATCTAATTGGAACTCTTGAAGAGCTTTCAAAGGTAATAGAGTATTTTAAGAAAGAATTTGAGATGAAAGATCTCGGAAAACAAAATTTTTCCTTGGTTTGCAAATTGAGCATTTAGCAGATGGAATATTTATTCATCAGTCAACTTGTATAGAAATTTTTTTGAAAAGATTCTATATGGACAAAGCACATCCATTAAATATTCCAATGGAAGTCTGTTCATTGGATATAAAGAAAGATATATTTCGATGTCGAGATGATAATAAAGAACTTCTTGGTCCTAAAGTATCATATCAATTTATGTACTTATGTATCTTGCTAATAATACAATATCAGATATTGCATTTTCACTAAATTTATTAGCCAGATATAATTATTCTCCAACAAAAAAACATCAGAACGAAATTAAGCATATACTTCGTTATCTCCAAGAAAAAATCGATATGGATTTGTTTTATTCAAATAAATCAAATTTTGACATAGTTGGTTATGCAGATTCTAGAAATTTATCTGATCCACACAAAGCTAGATCTCAAACAAGTTATTTGCTCACATGTAGAGGAACTATTACGTCATGGCGATCGATGAACATGAAACAAACCATAACAGCCAGTTCCTCAAATCATGTTGAAATTCTTGCAATTCACGAGGCTAGTTGAAAATGTCTATGGCTAAGATCAATGACTCATCACATTCGTGAAACATATGGCTTGTCTTCTAATAAAAATCTTCCAACAATATTATACGAAGACAACGCAGCTTGCATAACCCAAATCAAAAGAGGATATATTAAAGGAGAAAGAACAAAGCATATTTCACCGAAACTTTTCTACACTCATGATCTTGAAGAAAATTGTGACATCATTGTACAACAAATTTGTTCGAATGATAACCTGACAGACTTATTTACAAAGGCGTTACCAACCACAACTTTTGAAAAATTGGTGCACAACATTGGAATGCGTGACTCAAAGATCTTAAGTGATTGTTTTCATGAGAGGAAATAAATATATTGTATTCTTTTAAGATTATATATAATATGAAATATGTACTCTTTTTCCTTCATTAGTTTTTTTTTTATCATTGGATTTTTCCTAGTAAGATTTTAACGAAGCGTATTTTATATATATGTAGGCAACTAAGAAGGAGTATTATAAATATTAGAAAAATAAATAAATACACATTACTTAGTGTCCTAAAAATCATGTGTAATACTTCATGTTGTCCATATGCCTTATAGTTTATTTATGTTTGGTGTCTATATAAGACTCCTACTTACCACTTGATCACACACCTTGGTAAGAAATCCACTTCAAATTTTCATAATTTTAGTTATTTTATTTTATTATTATATTATATTTTCTCTATATCCATTGTAATTCTCAATTTCACAACAAGAATAGTGTAAACTATCTCCATAATCATAACTCAACTGTTTATTTATTTCTCTTTTAAGTTTTAAGCCATTGGACTATATATATCGCAACTTTCTTATGTATACATGGCTTAAAATTATAACGTTTGTGTTGCATGTTTAAATTACATTTTTGAGTTGAAGACGGCTTTTTTTTTTTCTTTTTTTTCTTTTTTGAGTTGAAATCCCTTTTATTTCTGGCTTGAAGATAGAAACGAAGAAAAAAAAAGGAAAATTAATATTTTAAAACCTTTATTAGTTACTTTTTTTAAAAAAAAATACTAATAATAATAATAAAGTATTAGTTTGCTTAATAAATTATCAACTACCAATAAAATTAAACTACCACAGTTGCCAGTCATCCACCTACAGTGAGTCATACAAACGTTTTGAAAAGTTGTCCATAGACTCTAGTCACTTAAAACATTCTTCAACATCCAAGGTTACATCTTTTGAACATGTCAGCTCAAATGTCACTCCAACATCCCCAAACTACAAGCAGCTAACAGCAATAGCTAAGCAATGTTTCAGGCATAACAATACCAACGTACAGCATTTCTTCATTTCCAGCAGCTGTAACTTGTTCACCATGTGCACGAACCCCTCTCAAGAAGTTGAATGCTGGAGGATAAAAATGCCGACTCATCATTTACGTTTCAAATACATGTCCGGTTCCAACCCGGCTAGAGTAGGCGGAGTTTCCCAGTTACCGCATCAATGGCCTCCTTTGGCCCTATTTAAAAGAGAGATGGGGAAGATGTATATTGTTAAGAAGATGAATTAATAGTTAAATTTATGGTACTCGATCAACTTTAGTAAATTTTTGGGTTTAATAATAGTTTAACATGATAACAGAGCACGATATTGTGTGTTTTATACTCCTATAATGTCATTTTCTCTCTAATGAATATGGAAAATTCAATTACCGGGTCTTGTGCTATTTTCCAAGCTCACAATTACAGAGAAATGTTAAGAATATGAATTAATTATTAAATTTACCCTAACTCAAAACAAGCCAACATGGATTACGTGTTGTACATTACTACAAGAAAGACGCGATACAAGGAAAATCAACCAGGCAACCACGAATTCTATCATAGGATAAAGAAGCATTACCAGGTCCAATGGCAAGAACAGTCTTCGATCCAGCCGAAACCTGCAC
Source organism: Benincasa hispida (assembly GCF_027475165.1). Classification (NCBI taxonomy): domain Eukaryota; kingdom Viridiplantae; phylum Streptophyta; class Magnoliopsida; order Cucurbitales; family Cucurbitaceae; genus Benincasa; species Benincasa hispida. The sequence continues at coordinate 77,222,269 of NC_143486.1, forward strand.
ATCATTGAACTGATTTCAGGATGCCAGGTTCCGGAGAACTAAATGTACTTAGTGAAATGAATACAAACATGTTTCCTGAGGTGTCCAATTATAGGCACTTTGAAGCTCATCAAATTGCAATGAAGCACAGACTCGAATACATACACAGGATACATATACGATAAGATACGGCAATATGTCAATTTTTAAAAAACAAGAATACTGATACATTGAAGATACGTTCTTTTTTTTTTTCCTTTAAAAAAATCTAAGATATAGGTAAATTTAATATAAAGATACTAAATGTAATCCACTAAATCCATGAAAAATCATAAAATGTCTAGTTAATGACAATAATACATAATACAATACAAACACTCAAATACAATACAAAAAGCAACATTAGAGATATTGAAGTACAATAGTTAATAGTTACAATATAAAAGGGACTCAGATTGATCAAAGAAAAAGAAGAAGATTAGAGGGGGAAGTATGAAGATAAACAAATAACTTATTTATTGAATTGTTAAAGATATTCAAGTGGGTTATATCTTGCGGGAATTTACGAGGACTCGAACGTGAAGATGAAGATTAGGGTTTAGGCTTTTATTATTATGATTTCTTCTTTTAGTTTTGGATTTGCTTAGTTTTGGGTTGAAAAAGATTTGATGAATTGTTTATCTTTTTTCTTTTAAAAAAAAGTCAGTGTAAAAACACATACGTCAAATTGTGCATATCTGGGAAGCATCTGGAAGTATCGATATTTGATATTATTTACCTCACATGAAGCATATGTGCTCCATAGTCAAAATGATAGCATACAAATTTGGACTAGGAAAGATTCGCTCTTCAAAGAGCCAAGTGATTCTTTCCATCAACTACAAACCAAGGGTTTTGCAGCCATTATATACAATACTGAACGACCAATAGCTATTCTTTGCACTTTGGAGACCTCATAACCTTGACTTTCTGATATCTAACAGTCAGGAAAATATAATACCGGTGCAAGTCAGCATAACATGTGGAGAATCGTTTGACTATGCCAACATATAGACATTAATAATTCAACATGTCAAGCATTATTGTACCTGTTACCCAGTTAGTTACCCCACCATTTCTCATGCATTAATCAAAATGCTTCTAAAGTCATCCGAGTAGGTGAGTGCAGAACAAAGTTTGTACCTGTGTGCGTCCAGCATCAGCAACAACAAAAGTAGGAAGGCCAATGTTCTCAGCTGCATCCTTTAGTTTATTCCTGATTTAAGAAAATAAGTAAATTATTAACAACAAAAGTGTAACTTCAATGAACAACCCTCCCCCTGTGCTCTCTTCCCTCCTCCCAATCCTCAACACAACCATACAAAGCCTTTCCAATAGCCGAAGGGTTTCAGTTTCACATGTTTATTACATATTATATTTTTGGAAAAAGGAATCACCTGCTTACATTTCTTGCTGGTTCTTGCATGTTACAACTATTTTTGGCTGCCCACATAGCTCCCACTGTCTCAAAAGGTTTCGGTGGCTGCACTAGATATTTGAAATGAGCATAGATGCAGAAAAGAGAGAGGGATGAAGAATTAGTTGTGCAGATGCTCTGATCAAAGCAGATATTCGGAAATACTATAGTATAAGGAGTACCTTTGCATTAGTTCTGCATACAAGCCAGTAGCAGCATCTTCACAATTTGACAGAAAATCATGCAAAAATATTTAGCTTTGATGGAAAAAAGACATGAAGTGATAGACGGACCAGAGTAAGTAGAAACTAGAATCAAATGCACACTTAACAAGTATGAAATTCAGCATCTTAAATCTTACGAGCACATTGAGATGCAATTTTTCCAGAACCCATCTTCAGATCTTGCCTAACAACAAGGACCTTCAATTAAAAAGTAAGAGTGTCAGATGATTCTTGATAGCTAGACGCATTATGCAAGTTACATAGTGCAAGGACTCGAGGTGACTGTCAGTGTAGTTCCCATGCTTAAGGGAGGCACATAACCCATACAAATATACATATAACCAAGTTCGAAAAGTAAAGATAACTTGTCTAACTGCTGAATCATATTTCACCAGGCCCTTTTGATCCTCAGACTAATGGATTCCCTTTTTACATTCTGTCCTGATGGTGTAAGCACCGAACCGAGAACTCTGCCTAATGATTAGGCAAATACGCATGTTCACTTGAAAGTTGAAGGCTAACTTTGTTTACAATATTATTATACAACCACCTCAAATATGGCGTGGCCCAAAAATCTTCTATCTTACAAGCAATTCAAGCCTTAAAATCTGAGCAATAGAGAGCCATATTCATTGGCATTAAACAGAAAACCTCATCCCCATATCTAAGTATCTAACGATGTACTATTCCAAGCCCTTTTATCGTAGACAGTTTGAGTCTGAACTAAAATATTTTTGTTTCGTTCTTTCCTTTCATTCTAATTTAGTCATCATAATCCATTACAAACATGTAGAGAAATCATTTCCAACTCTACAGAATTCCAGACAAAGGTCACAACAAAACAGACTGCAAAATTGGTGAAGTCGAAAACTAACCAACTTGAGCTCTTGATCACCGTTGTTTGAAGGAGATAGCTGTTGGTACTTTGACGGCAGGAAATAACCCTTCTTAGCATTGCCTCTACTGGGTTTTGACAAATCCAAAAACAACCCAAGAATGAAACCAATTACGAGGCCTGGAATGAAGTTTTCGGGTCTGAAACTCACCGACAGCCATTCTTTTTCTGACTTCAGTTGCTGCTTCTAACAATACAGAACAAGAAAACGAAAAATTCATTAAAACATCAAACAAGAGGGGGCAAAGAGGGAGAAAGAAAGCAACCCAGGAAATTGAATACCTTTCTGGAAGAATTAGAAGAACCCAACATGAGCTTCTTAGAAAAGCAGAGAGTGGGAAAGAATTAGTGGGTAAAGCGCGGCTGTACTGTTTCAATACCAATCTTATCTCGTGGGTGTTTTTGCCTGAACTCGTGAAGCTCGACTGGCAAAAATGGGAGATTCAATTCAATCAGCACATCAGCAACTGAGGGGGGAAATGGTGAATCGGGCCAAAGGGCCATTTGGATATTGAAGGTCCAATACGGGTGCTGCAGTGTTTGGGCCACGGTCTCATTTTTAATGAAGAAAAATTTAAACAATCAACTTAATGATATTTAAAATTTCAACTATATTTCATAACTAGATTTTTATAGATTTTTTTGGTAAATTTAACTTTGTAGTATATTCTCCCTTATTTATTTTTGTAGTAATGTGTAATTAAAATATTAAACGAAATCAAAATGAATTTAATATTAATTATTTAGATAGCTTTTTATTTTTATTAATCATTAATTACAAAATGCATCATCATTAATGAGTATTTTCCATTTAATTATTTCTAATTCTATTCCTTAACAAATATGTTATATATCCCTAAACCTTATGAATATATTATGGTGGTTATGTTCTCAAAATTATTTACCTATAATGAAACGTTTTCAAACAAAGTATCTAACTTCATGAAAATTGTAACAATTATCATACTTTAAGGATGGATTTTGCAATTTGTCCTAACATTATTATTATATAATATGGTGCATATATTTACAACTAAATATACATGTATATATGTGACAAAGTGAAATATATATTTTAATATAAATAAATCTGATATATATAGAAAAAAAAAAAGGAAATATAGATGAAAACAAAGATCCGGTACTATAATTATGTATTAAATAATTATGTATTAAATGCAATCCACGAGATTTGGAGATTCACAATTTTAAGTCAATATTCAAAATTTGTATTATAAAAAAATTGTAAGACAAATTAGGAAATAAATAAAATCTTCTAAATTTATGGAAATTTTCTTTCGTGATGGGTTTTAAAAGTTTGGGGGGAAACTACATTAATGCACAGTATTTCCATTTTTTTTCTATATTTGTGTTTTTTCGATTTTTTCAAATAAAAATAGCTAGAAATTAATTGGTGTATTATGGACTTTTGGACTTGATGTTTATATAATATTGTAACATATTAAGTTATTCATGAAAAAATTGTGAATTTAAGTTATTATTGTAATTTGGCCTATATATAATTAGCCTATATAGACCTTTAAATTAAAGACTTCTTAAAAGTGAGTTTATATTACATTATTGTCTTCTCCACTCCATTTTTACATAAATAATTCAATGGATTAAAATTTTCACGAATATTGTGGTATATTTACCATTAAGACCTCATCCACTATTTCTATTGTTTAAAAAAAAAAAAAAAAAAGTTTTGCATATCTTCCCTATCCATGCATAGCTTGGGTTTGGTGTATCCATGCCCTCATTAATTCTTTTTAAAGAAATATTTTAAAAAGAAAAAAATGTTTGAATTCCCCATTTTTCTCATGTTTGAATTCCCCATTTTTCTCCCTTTCCTCAAATTTTCTATATCTTTCCCTTCTTTTTCCCATTCTCTTTTCCTTTTTCCTCCATTCATGGCTTCCTCAAATTATAGAATTGTCTCCCACTCCTCTAAAACTAAGAGTAGAAGAGGTTGCAAAGCTAGTCAAAGCCAACAATAAACAAACGAAGTTGGGTCTGAGATTGCAAAGAACCACAAACATACGTCCACAATGTATATGGGTTGATCAACATTGAATTTTGGCTAGGGCGAAACTAGTACTAGTGGATAGCTCCTGATTTGAGGTTGGAGAGCTCAACGGATGACGAGGGATCTAGGGAAAGCACGATGAAGTCGAATCTGAGATTGCAAATGGATGAAGCTAAGATGGGTGTCCATGATGGATCTTGATCTAGTCACTGGATATATATGGGTTTATTTCAAATAATCCATATATATCCAATATTATTTCAGATAATCCATATATATCTAGTCGATCTAGTCAACGGATCTGAGGTGCAAATGGAAGACAAATCTGGGTCAATTTGTACATTTTGTTTTTAGTTTAAAATATATATATAGGTTTATAACGGCTATAGTACCATCTGCCACTATTGTTTAAATTTATATGGTGTTATCTAAATATAGTTTAATATATGATATTCGTTTAAATATAGTTAGTATGTGTTATTCGACTGTATATTGTATATTCACACGACTTTCTCCTACAACATATATCATTTCCCAATTGAATGTTTATATTGTAAGGAAAAAAAGATCACTGACACATTTTAGAGCAGAAACTTAAGAATTCAAACTTTAAGAATTTAGTTTGTTTTTTAAAAATAATTTGATGATGTCATCTATCACATGTAGGAATGTATCAGTAACAGCGGAAGCAACAAGGATCATTTAAGCACTCTAGTTCATTAATTTTGGCAAAATATAAAGCATGTTCTTGCAGAAAACAAGTGAATTTCATGACATACTTTTGTAGAACCTCTTCAAAGCTTGATCTCCGACTACAATCTTCTTCAAAACTTGTTGCAGACCACCTCAAGATCTTCCCTACTATTTTCTTGGTGCTCTAGATTGAGTTGTGGGACTAAAAACAAGCTTGAATCAAGGGATGAAGGAGAATTGCTCACAACACTAATCTGGTTGAAGAACTCTTTCTTCAGCATGAATTTTCTCTAAAATTCTCTCTTGATTGCATGCCCAAAATTCACTCCAAATTCTTCAATATATTGCAGATCAACATGCAAGGGAGAGAGTTGCATGATTTGCAGCTCATGCTTGGAGTAACATAAGGTAATGTTGATGGCTTTTGTGTGAGCAAGTAAAAGATGGATAATGGAAAACATGGATTTTCCATTTTGTGTTTTGTTTTTCAATTTTCCAATTTTATCACATAATCAAAACTTGATTTTTCCAAAATCCATTTTGATTTTAAAAACTGAAAAATAAAATTAATTTCATAAATTAATTTTTAAATAAAACTTAATTAATTTAATACCAAATATTAAATTAATTTTTACACTCATCCATCTTTATATATTTAAAACATATTTAAATATAAATTCTCCTATTCCGTTTAATTCTCAAATTAAACACGTAATTATATCTCATATAATTACTAATTCCCTTAATTCTAATTTAAACTTTTCAAATTAACTTATCACGATATTCTAGAGCTAGTCTATTAAGAGCTAGTAGGGGGACCTCGCGGACCTACAGATCATGGGCTCCAACGATCCGAGATTAATTGGCTAAACTCATTAGACCAGATTAATCCTCATTCGTTAACTAATGGGTCACTCCACTAAAACCCATAGTTGAACTCCTCTCACTGTAGATATATTATGTCTACGTGATTGAACCATAATCAGCAAGTCGACCCTTCATAAGTTGTTCGTAATAACGATTGGGTCAAATATCTGTTTTACTCCCGAGATTATGTCTTATTCCTCAAGTTTCTACTGATCTTCTAATGAACAACTGGTTTGTGATCCAATCACTAAACCAAACTCTCTCAACCTAGTGAGAGGGTGGGGTCCTTGTTTAAGATCTAGATTCATTACTTAAGAAAACAAACTTTCTCCTATCTCTAAATCGGATAAGCGTGAACTTCGTTTTGCACCCTATGTCCCCAGTTATCTATTAGGTCTTACCCCCGAAATGGGAGTCTTATTGAACCGGCGTTGTTGAGCCAACCCTCACCTATGCAAATCTAAGGATAATCCCGAATAGACAGGAGTTCATAGTTAGCTCAAGATTAAGATCGAATTACCTAGGTCATCTAGGTAAAATAGTCAGTCTTTGTCACACTCCGTCTCAGACTACTCTCTGAGCCTAGGAAAGAACATGACTGCAGCAGTTATCAACCCTTTTGTTGACACTTACTGCCTAATAACTCTTGCGGAAATAACTTTGATACCAATGTGCAAACTCATATACAGCGAATGCCTCTTAGGCCAAATTCATTAAGTTTAAAAACACAATATATTTAGAGTAATTACATTACTAGTTTCACAAGTCCTGATGCCCAAAACCTTAGTTCCTATATGAACAACTATACATGTGTACAATATTTACAGTAATCACCTAACAGACGGGTTACAATATCTTTGTCCTTTAATGGCAGAGCAAATGCAGAGCTATCTCCTGAGGATTTGACTGCTACCTGGAGGAAAGGAAAACATTTTAAAACAGGGTGAGCTTGCAAGCCCAGTGAGTGACTTAAGAAAGAAAACTGATTCTCATGCAAAAGTCTCAATACAGAGATTCAACTGAAATATAAATTTCTACAGTAACCTTGTACTGTAGTGTAAACATTTTTCAAGCATAAAACATATAAAGTTGTTTTTATTAGAAAACAATAAAACTGTTCTTTAGTTGAGAATAACCATGTTGTGGTTAAATCCCAACGTCAACTGCTAGTCTAGAGAGAACCCTTTTGCTCAATCTTTAACTGCTAGTCAAGAGAGAACCTTTTTGCTCAATCTTCGACTTTAACTACCTACGTGCACGTGGCCATACTTAGTACCATCATACCTTTGGTACTTCTGCTTAGATACCTTCTCTAAACTTGTCCTTCAGTATCAAGCTGCTCGGATACCTTCTCAAATGTCCTTCAGTATCGAGTTGGTCAGATACGTTCTCAAATGTCTTTCGGCATCGTGTTTCAAGTAAAACTAGTCATAAATGACTTTCTCTTTAAATCATGTAAAGCATAATGCATAGAAAAAATGTCTTTAAAGATACTAACGCATGCTTGGTGTATTTAAACACACATAAATAGTTTTTCAATAAACTTTCATACATGGCATGCGTTTAAAACATAACTCATGGTTTGCATGGAAACCACTTTGTAAAACTAGCTAGTATGAGAATAATCTTTCTTTAAAACATGGTTTCTTTAAAACATTGTAAATATTTAGTCATTCGCCTTGATCATTTAGGAACCTTTCTCTCTAGAAGTTCCTTGGTTACCTCGGGCTTCCTTTTGAACCCTAAGATCCAGATTCAATTTAAAGCTCAGATTACTCATAGTTATAGACTTTATCTTCAGATACTTTCTTCTGTAAAAATGCTCTACAATGTCTCAGAAAATTTTACCTTAAAATCTTAGCTCAGAGCTTTTCGTGGTTTGGCCGAAATCTTCAAATCCTCAATACTGGCCCAAGCTTATCCGACAGCTTGACCCTTCTATCTTTTCCTTACTTTTCATCCCGATTCCTTGAGCTTCTTCTTCGGCAGCCCTACCCTGAAAACTAGACTCACAGAGCTTTCAGGTGGCTTTGAAATCACTCCAAACGCACGAGTATGCTACGAGATATCCTCGTCCCAAGTTGATACTATTTCTAGACTTCACTATCCGACAGCGTCTCCTCTTGAAGCTTTATGACCGACGCATGGTTTTGCTACCAACACATGCGTTCTTTCATCAACGCATAGTTTCCTCATGATCAGCCTTCATACAATCTTCTTTATGTCCTTTAAGTTATGATCTGAAGAAAAGTCCTTGGGCAAATTTATAGGTGTCCAAAATCTCTCTAAGGCCAACACCTCCTACTTGGACAAATGTCCAAGTATCTTTTCCCTACACTATCAATGCAACCTTCATGCCATCGCAATCTAAGGTGTCCTCCTCCTCCTTAGCCAACATATAATGCTTAAATTTTCATGTCTTCTTATGCATCCACCTCATTTTCTTAAGGCCTAAGATTTCTCCCTAACAAGCCACATATCTGGATGACGACCTTGAATACGTCCATCCAATCTTATATGCGTTCATCTAACCACGAATGCATCCATCCAATTGCCTCAATATACCGTTCGGACACCACTAGTTGGCACATGTGTCCATCCAAATGCATTCATTCAATCTTACCTTGTGCATCCAATTGACGCAACTTGGTCACATATGCTAGATGCTCACAAGGCTCATCTTTAGCCGCATATCCTTCTCTTTCGCATGGCTTACCTTTGCCCTATGCGCTCAATTAGGATAATGACCAACACTCTTCCAACGCATACTATTAGCCTTGTCCTATGCACCCACATGCCCACGGATGTCCAACACATAGCACATCACCAACGCATAGTATTAGCCTTGTGTACCGCAAGCCTTAGCAACACAAGACGTTTCACCATGCGTCTACCATGGCTTGTCTCATCACCGCATAGCTCATTGTCTAGTACTGTTGCTGCATAGCACCATCGCATAGCGTTGCAGCATAGCATCATCGGATAGTGTTGCTGCATAGCACCATCGCATAGTGTTACCGGATAGCTCTTGCTCATCGTGTAGCGCTGACGCCCATTGTCTAGCGAAGCACGACTATCTTCTAGCACACACGCCCATCGCGTAGCACCATCGCCTAGCGTCATCGTCTAACGTTGATGCTTATCGTGCAATGCGGGGAGCTAAACAATAGCGCTATGCAAGACAATGGCGCTACGCGATGGTGCCAACTTCTCATCGTCTAACGCTATCGCCCATCGCATAGCGCTATCATTTAGCTCCTCGCATTGCTACTCAATCGTCCAATGCCCGCTTACACGATCGCCTACCTCATTGTGTAGCGCTGCTCACTTACTATACGATCGACCAGCGCCCATGCCCGCACAAACTTGAGGCTGCCGCATACTTGGCTAACCTCTCAAGACATTAGTTGCCGCATGCATTTCTCTTGGCGACACTTTGGCTTCCTTCAACGTCCAAATAACCTCTAAATGAGCAAAGTCAATGCATGAAACAACACTTAGCCAATTTTCTAGCTTTTAACGCATGGGTTACACTTAGCCAATTTTTCCAAGCTTTACCCAAGAGTCAAGTTTTTAAATTCACACTTTTCTTCTAATTTTTCACCATTTTCTCTATAATTACACATTAATTTCCACATCAACCTACTCACCACACTGGTCTCAGTAGGGAACATACTCAAGTAGAGAAATTAAGGCTCAGGGTTCACAGTCTTATATAGTTAACAATGTTATAAAGTAAGAGTGACTTATTTCTTGGTCCGATCTTATGCAAACTCATTGCATAGGACGCCCACACTCCTCATGTCATAACATGTACCAATTAGGATTACATCGTATGTAACACTTTACAACTCTTTGTAATAACTACAGAGTAGGCCGTATCCAATGGTGTTACCAGAATAAGGTACCCAACCTTATTCATGTACCATAGATCATTTTGACTATTTACTCGAATCTGATCCACTCTTATGTCTCCACATAAAGTTCAAGTACTCATGCAATAGTCATGAGTCTTAGTTTATTGGATTTAGACTTTCATATAATTTATGAAATCAATAATAAGTATATTGATTATAGAAAATGTTTATTATTTTACAAACTGTGAGTTTTAAGACACAAAACCCAACATCACAGTTTATGGTCTAATTTTTTGTAGCATATAATATGAGGTATATATTTGCATTTGATATAATCTCTTACATTGTTTATTGTATATATTTGAAATAAGTCTCATATATGTACATAAAATGTGAAAAAACGAATATTTGAAACCATAATTCTGCAATTGAACAAAGAAGATGAATAAACACCCCTACCATTAAAGACAGCTAAATGTAGTTAATAAAGGGATGAAGAAGATGAAATTGAAGGAACTATGAAGTTCCATAGCGAAAGTGTTGGATCGACCCAATTTTAATTTCATAGAACAAACAATTATGCATAAATTTGATAAATTATAACATATTTTAATAGAAAAAGAGAAAAAGGTTGGAAGAAATACGTACCCTAAAAACTTCTTCATGAATCCTCTTCTTCAGTCACAATCCAACAACAGTGAATCGAAGGAGCACCACCACAATTGAGACCTCCGTATTCTCTTTTGGGATGAGAATTTCTCATGAGTGTATGGACTCTACGATTTTGGAAGAGGGAGAGAGATTTTCTAGAGGAAGTTAATGTGATCTCTTTTTTTTAAAAAAAAAAAATTAAGAAAGTTTCTTTTTTGTATCAACCGGGAAAGAGAAGAAGAGAGAAAAGAAAACCTCCTACAAAACTCACCCCCATATGTTAGTGATTGAGAGGATTAAAGGGAGGAAAGTTATTTCCCTCCCTTCAATTTTGAAATTTAAAAAATTAAATTAAAAATAATTTAATTTAAATAACTATATATTATATCATATATAACACACAATGTATCATATATAATATGTATATAATAAGTTATATATACATATATTAATAACTAACTTATTATACGTATATAAAACTATATGTTATATCATATATGACACATAACCTATAGTTTTTATATTATATCAAATACGATATAACCTATCGTTTTAATTCTCTCAATAATGCATGGTATTTAATATAAATCATATTTATACTAAATTCAATTATATGAATCTCATTCCATAGTGTTTGAATCATATTCAAATATTTTATTCCTCTTGAAATAAACTTTATATTATAATGTATCAAATACATAAAATTAATTATATCATATATAATTAAGTTAAATTAATTATATCATATATAATTAAGTTAAATTAATTATATCACATATAATTGATTCCCTCAATTAATTTGAACAATTCAAATTAACCCAAAATTAATTTTCAATAATCCAAGTTGAGTTACGAAGGGACCTTATGAATTTATAGATTGAAGCTCAATGGTACTTGAATAATTAATTAAACTCCTTTAATGAAAATATTCAACATCCATAAACTGTCAGTCATTCTACTAAAAACCAACAGTTGCACTATTCGCACTACAAATACGTTTTTGTGTCTATTGGATATAACCAGTCAATAGTGCAATGACCATTCACAAATTGCTCATAAGTACAGTTGGACCCAAATTACCGTTTTCCCCCTATAGTTACATTTAATTTCGTAAGTACCACTAATCCCTCTAATGAACAATAAGCCATAGTCGAACTATGATCAAACCCCTCTAGGGCTAAGAGAGGGTGTGACACCACACTGTTCAAGCCCCAAAATCAGTCTTTAAGGGAGCAATTTATCTTCTTATCCAGACGTTAGGGAATGAGTGAATTCCGTCTTGTGTAGCTATGTTTCCAACTCCCCAATCAAACGAATCTCCAAAATGGTAGGCTTATTGAGTCGGCGATCTGACCACTCTCACCCATACAAATCAAAGGACTGCCTTCAAAGGCAGAAGTTCACAACTCACTCAGGATTCAGGTAATGTCACCTATGGTCATCTTGGTGAAATGTAAGTCTATATTATAAACGGTGTTATAAAATGAGACTAGTCATTTCATGGTTCGATCTTATACAACCCCTTTATATAGTATACCCCCGCTCACATGTCTTTATCAGGATCAAATCATTTGTAGTACTTTACAACAATTGTAACATCTGCAAAACGGATCGTATTCGTAGTGTTACTAGGATAAGATACCCAATCTTATCCATCTACTACAGACCATTTAGATTATCACTTAAACATGATCAACATGTATGTCTTTACATACATGTATAAACTACATAAGATAATCTTGGATGTTAGTTTATTGGTTGTGGGTTGATGCTACTAAATATTAAATAAAACATCTCATATTTTATTAAATAAATAAAATGTGGGTACATTACAATTATAAACTATAGTACCCACGAGATTTAGGCTATCAACCCCAACAGAAATAACATCCATATAATTAAGTAAAAGAAAATCTCATTAATCAGATGTTAAATATATTAAAATGGAAGTTGATGTTTATAAGCAACAAAAAGATTTTTTTTTTTTTTTTTTTTTTAATGCTCATCAATGACTAAAAGAAAAAGCGGCTCATTAATTACAAGGAAAAAATAGATATATTTTTAAAAAATGATAAGAAGGGTAAATTTGTCCAAAATTAACCCTAAAAACCTTCCATGAAAAATTTTAAATTTAATTACATTTATAAAATATATGGTCCCAAGAGGAATTTTCATGTAAAAATCTCTTAAATAACTTTTATTGATTTAAATTTTAAAAAAACTAAGTGAAAACATTCAGATTTTTCTTTCATTGTCACCCTCACGTTTGTGCTGTTTAAGTTTTAAAATTTTAATGGGTTAAAATATAATTTTGGTCCACATATTTTGAAGTTTATTCAATTTTAATCTTTATACTTTCAGTTGATTAATTATAGTACTCGCCTTTTTAATCAATCTTATTTGATCTCTCAATGTTAGTTTTTACCACAATTAATTAAATAGTTATAATATTTTTCATTCAAAAACAAAATATGAACATGTTTTCAAAATTTATAGTAAAAATGCTATAGATAAAAAAAATAAAAAATAAAATCATGAACTAGCATTTGGGACTAAAGTTAAGAATTAACTCATTGAAAGTGCAAGGACTAACATTGGACGGTTGAAAATACAAGGACTAAAATTGAATAAACTTCAAAGTATAAAGACTAAAATAGTATTTTAACCGATCTTAAAATGTATTTAACATATTACTAAACTTTCAATTTTATTCTCAATAGTTTTCTAAACTTTCAATTTTAGTAAATGACAAACTTATTTAATATTCAACTCTTTTTACTCCATAGACGTAATAGACACAAACTAAAAATTTAGACCTTATTTAGTAACTATTTGATATATTTTTTTTTCATTTTATTTGAAAATTAAGTCTATTTTCTTCCCGTTTCTTACAATTATTTGCATCTTTCTTAAGTACGATAGTTGAATTCTTAGCCAAATTTAAAAAACAAAAACAACTTTTATTTTTTTATTTTTTTAGTTTTCAAAATTTGACTTGATTTTCTAAACTATTTGTAAAATGAGGTTTTCAAAAATAGAAAATAAGGGAAACTATTTACACAAAATAGTAAAATTTCATCATCATCTTCATCATCTTCATCATCTTCATCATCTTCATCTTCATCATCTTCATCTTCTTCATCTTCATCTTCATCTTCATCTTCATCATCATCATCATCATCATCATCATCATCATCATCATCATCATCATCATCATCATCATCTTCATCATCATCATCTTCATCATCATCATCTTCTTCATCATCATCATCTTCATCTTCTTCTTCTTCATTTTCTTCTTCTTCATCAACTTCATCTTCATCATTATCTTCTTCATCTTCTTCTTCTTCTTCTTCATCTTCTTCTTCATCTTCTTCATCTTCTTCTTCTTCTTCTTCATCATCGTCGTCGTCGTCGTCGTCGTCATCATCATCATACACTATAACGTTCAGCAACTGCCGTACTCATGCCCACCCGTCGATCCACCTCTGTTTGGGTTTACATTGCAGATCTTGTTGTATGTTGCCGGTGAATGATTTTTCTCTCTCTCTTTCTCTCTTCCTCTAACTCTTAGATCCATGAAGCCCAATCCTCGTCATTGCTATCTTGTTGCCTCCAGTGCTAGAGTTCGCTGAACTTTTGGCTGTTATAGGTAAGGTTTTGGGCATTTTGGTTAATTTTGTTTGGTTCTTGAACACCCATTAAGTCTTGGTGTTAAAATCGATTTATCCATGAAGTTAGATGCTAGATTTGAGTTTTGTTGCTTTTAGATAGTTGTGATAGATCAATGTCTATCATAGATAGATGCTAATAGAGTACATATATGTTTTTAATATATGTTTTAATTAAAAGTGGGAAGAGTACATATATATTACTAAGAAGATATGTTTTTAATACTCAAAATCCGTTTGATAACCATTTTGCTTTGTTTTTTATTTTTGAAACTTAAGCCTATTAACTTCTCATTTTCTTACGTGATTTGCATTTTTGTTAAGTACAATAGTTAAGTTCTTAGTCAAATTTAAAAAACAAAAACAAGTTTTAAAAAGCTTTTTTTTTTTTTTTTTTTTAATTTTCAAAATTTAGCTTGATTTTTAAAACCATTGATAAAGAATAGATAACAAATAAATGAATTTAGAAGTAGAAGTAGTGTCTATAGATTTAATTTTTAAAAACGAAAATAAAAAACCAAATGATTACTAAATGAGGTCTAAATAATAATTGGAATTTAATAAAAGAATTTGTGCCTCGTAGCAATACCAAAACTATACCTGCAACAAGAGGGAATCAAATTTCATCTACGTTTTGCAATTTTCTGATTTATTTTTCTTCTTTTCTAGGTACAATGCATAAAAATATTCCAGAAAAGTCTATCAATTATCATTATAATCCTCAAAATGTAATGTGCATACTTAATATTAATAAAAATGTACACGATAGAAATGGTGATGGAGCCAACAAGAACGTAGCTCAACTGATATAGTATTCGTACAATCAACCTCGTGGTTTGACGTTCGATTCCTCCACCATACACTTTAATTACAATATCTTTCTAAAAGAAAAGAAACGATGATGGAGAAGTTATTTCAATTTCCATTCCTACGAAATTCGTCATTTAATTTTGTCGGAATATATGAATTTTCCTCGAGAAATTCGCTAAAACCAAATTCTCATAAGCAAAAAAATCCTCCATTTATTTTCTACATTTTCTTTTCTTGTAATTGGGAATCTCCCTCGAATCTCTCAATACTAATTTAAACTGAATTTATTCTGAATTTATTGAATCCAACTTTGCTAATTCAAATCTCTCATATATTAAATATTTTTTACCTAGATTGCTTGCATGAAATTAAGACATTTGTACGGACTCTAATAAAGGGTTCAAACTAAGTTATTTCGAGTCTTCTGGTGTGCTTCTATTTATTTTATTTGATAGGAGAAGAATCATTGGTTGCATATGGAGATTGTCCAAGGACGACGTCTGCTTCGTTCAATCTTATTGTCTCTATAGTTCTTGCTCGTGCTACTTCTTGGTAGGTTGATCTTCTTGGTCTTCTTTAGTTTGTTGGATGTCTTTTGTTCAGATTTGGTTTCTTGTGCTGCTCCTGGTTTGTGGGATTTTATTTCTCTTCTTTCCTCTTGATGGATTCTGTTCTTTTCTTGTTTCTTTGTTTTGTATGTCGATCTTCTGGTTATGTGGATTACATTGTTGGCTTATCTCTTCTGAGCTCTGTTTCTGTTAGTGCTTTATTTACTGTGGTGTATTGATCTCGAGCTGTGAGATCATCTTTTTTATTGTATAATAATCTTATCTATTCAAAAAAGAAAATTGAATTTATATAAATTTTGCTTTCAGAAAAAAGAAATATAATTGTCAATAATCACTGTGCTTTTGCAAAGGCATAATAAATCAAAGCGTGGGTAGTCGACAAGAGACATCAGATATTAAGTTTTCTGAGTCTTCAGTCTTCAGTGATAATGTTGGGCCTTAAATGGGCCCCCAAAAAGGGTTTGGCCTCAATAGCAAAATTTTTAAAATATATATACATATATATATTCTTTTGTATATTTATATATATTATTATTAATAATAATATTCATTTCTAGAAAGCTTCTTTGTCTTGGTCTGCCTATGCTAGGCCTACATAACAAGTCAAAATCAACCCTTTCCATCGCCATCTTTAGCTTCCGTCATTCTGATATCAAAAATTTGGATGTTTCCGCTTTTCAAGAATAAAAATTTTAATTTTATAAAAGAAGAAGAAAAATACTAAAACTAAAAAACTAGACAAAAAATAGAAATAAAAAACCCTCCGTTAATCAATAACTTATAATGGATTTCATTCATCAATTACTTTGAAATAATGGTCTCATAAGTCATAAATTAACTAGCGTGAATAGTTATTGGCTTACTCAAGAGTCTATAAACTTAAAATTAAGCGATTTGATTCACTAACTTCTTAAATTAATCTAATTAATTCAATAAACATCGTTGAAGTTTGCATATTTATCTAGTAACTTCACATTTTTTTTACATTTATTGAAAAATTTTACATTTCTCGAATAATTTTACATTATTCTCTTTCTTTATTTTTCACATTTATTAAGAAATTTGATCTTACATCTTTATAATCCAGATACAAATTTACTATTTTCAGACCTCTCTCCTTAGTGGACAAAAAATGACCCTTAAAAATCTATGACTAAATATATAGGGAGCTACATTTTTAGAGACTACTACATCAATGTGTTTTTTGTTTTTGTTTTTTTAAGATTAATAAAGAAATTGGCTATGTTGAATGGGGGTGAAGATTGAGATATTAAATCTCCTATTGGAGAATCTTGATGACATGTGCGTATAACAATGGATAATTTTAGGATATAATATAATGTATATGATTTGTGTACGCGTCTACCTATGCTTTGTTTTTTGTTTCCTTTTTTTATTAATTGGTTAATACTTTTTATTAACTTAATCTTTCTCTGTGCAACGTTGAAAAGGGTCAAACTAATATTTGACATTTAATGATTTAATAAATTTATCAGGGATCGTCATTCAATATAATTCTTTTAGTACATTCAAGATAAAATCTGTAATTAATTAATTCTTGTTAAGTCTTTATATGTTTTAATATATACGTAGTGGAGCTGGTTGGAGAAAGTTGTGATGGTATGATACTAATCAAAATCCACCTAGTTGAGAGTTCGCATTATTCCAACCTCATAAAAATAAATAAATAAATATATACACATACAATTTAGTGAATGAACTTAATATATTGATTGATAATTTTATTAGAGACTAAATATATTTACAAACTACGTTCGAGTGATTTTTTCATCAAATTTTGGATCGAGAAATTGGTTAGGCTTTCTCAACTCTTTAAAATGATGGTAGGGGCATTCTTTCTATGTCTTAGTTTTGTTATTATTATTATTTTTTTTTTGTTCTATCTTTTTTTTATCTCTTAAAAAATAAAAAAAGCTAGCAAATAAGTCATTACATAATAAAAACAACACTTAATTATGGTTAGATATTTTCACAGAACACATAAAATTGTTACAAAATTTAATGTAATGTGTTCAAAATTATTATTTATTATAGAGCAAGGATTCTCAATTATACTTTATTTGTTAAAGTTTAATGAATTAGAAAATACATATATATATATATATATTCACACAAACAGAATAAACGAGCATTGATCACTTTTCTTCCCCCCACCACATACACCCTACCATCTTTCTATATATATTTTTCGACATCTACTCAATTTTTTAATATAAAAATTTGACTTAATTAATATAAGACTTTTAAAATAATTGATAACTGCGATTTTAGAAAAATTAGATGTGAAATGAAGTAAATTAGTATGTGTAGATTTAAGATTGAAATCTAAAAGAAAATAGGTATTAATATTTATAAATAAATACAAAATTATATCGTTCTAGTTATAATAGGTAAAATAGATCTATTACTAAAGCTTTTATTTTTCTTATAATTTACAACTTTAAATAATTGTTTAGAATGATATATTTTGTTTACTCTAAATTCATTTTTAAATATGGAGGAAAATAGCTCTATTTTTTCTTTTTTTTAAAAAAATCAATATGGTGTAATTGTTTTAAATAAAATCTTAGAAGATATAGATTTGGTTAAGGTAAGAAAGAAATAAACCTTTAAAATAAAATCTTAGTTTTAAAGAATACAAATACAAATAAAAAATTAAGTTAAAATCATATGATCTTAAGGAGAATTCAAAATTGTTAGGCCGGTTTGGTAACCATTTTGTTTTTTGTTTTTGAAGATTAAGCTTATAAACATTACTTACATCTTCAAAATTCTTCATTTGTTATCTACTTTTTAACAATGATTTAAAAATCCAAAAAAAAAATTGAAAACTAAAAAAAGCTGTTTTTGTTTTTTTTTAATTTGGTTAAAAATTCAACCATTGTACTTAAGAAATATGTAAATCATTGTAAGAAATTGGGGGAAGATAGACTTAATTTTAAAGAGTAGACTTGAACGGGTCTAGACGGGGCTCAAAGATAGATTTACCATTAGACTAGCTAATAATATTGATACAATGTTAGTTTTCATATATTTATTATATGAAGAACATAAAGTTAAGTGGATTTGAATCTATATTAACTTTGCCCGTGGTTGACATATTAATGTCATTTTGACCTTAAATGCGGTCAAGTTGGTTTAAAATGACTCACCCAAGGACATAGCCAACTTGAGTGATGAATTAAATTATGTCTCTCATCCTTCTCCAAACATATTGGTCTTTGTATTATTATTAGGGGACCAATTATTTTTTGTAAACAACTTGACAAACGATTACAAAATAACATCTCGGGATCAATAGCTTTTAAATAAACGTGGACTAAAACAAATATTTTATCGAGACTAAAATAAATTGAAGTTAAAAATATATAGATTAGATCTACTACAAATGTTATGATGTATAAAAAATTCAAGTGAAATTAAATTGTTTGTCTTTAATAGGTATTTGTTTTACTTATACTACCATTATGGTCTCATGAAATTATATATTAGTTTCTAATCTTCTGTTTTTCATATATGTTTTGAAAATGCATTTGAAATAAATTTTTGGAAAACTATTAGGTTATACCACTATTAAATTTTGGGTTATATAATAATTATATCAGTTTAAATTCTGAACTTTTGTAAATGTATCAATTTGTAATCTCAATTGTGTTCCATTTGAAATAACCATTAGGTATCACTTATAATTTTATCAATTAAGTCCTTAATGTTACATAAAAGAATCAATTTACACTCATAATCAGGGATTTCTTTGAAAAAGATTCATGCATCAATTCTAATCCTTTATTTAGTTAATTCAGTATTTTTTTTACATGTGTATAAGAATTTATGCATATATAGTTGATTTTCAAAAGTAATTTTACTAAAGAATTTACCTTAATTCACTTACGACAATTTAGAAGAGTTTAATTCAAACAATATTATAAGTAGGTCTCACCGATTTTTTTAAAATTAAATTTAAACAATATTAATGTAAATTAATATATTTATAAAAAAAAAATGTAATTCCTAATTCAATGTTTCAATTGATACAACTACTAAAATTTTTCAAAGGTGGTTTTTTTAATATTCAACAATATTCTTGAAGGTAGTGATTCAAACGTTTGACATTTTAACCCCGTAATATTGTTCTAATCAAATAAGTGTATATTTAAGGTAGATTTTTTAATCATATTTTAAACTATGGTGGTTGGTATATAAATGAAAGGAAGGAAGGTTTTATTCAATAAAAAAGGAAAAGAAAAGAAAAGAAGTATTTGAAAAAGTAAAAGTCTTGATATTGAGGCGGAGGGTGTGCATATGAATGATTATAGGTGAAAGGACGGGAAGAGCTATGATTGGACAATATTTTCAAAGGCATCACCGTCTAAATAAATAATAGGAAGTGGAGGAGCCCCCTTTCTGCAAATAATTGAGGGTATTTTTTTCTTCTCATTTTCCTCCCTTTTGGTCCGTACTTTTTGAACATTTAACTAATTTTATATGTTACATTTTGGAGATGTAATGGGCAATTATTTATTTATGTGGTTGAACGTTGAAGACGGGTGCTTGTTGTTGCATGCATCTCCATCAACATCTTAGGCCTTGGCTGCACTACGCCATAGCTACTTCCTTTCTTCTTTTGTCTCAATCAACTTCACATTCAATTGAATTGGCCACAACTGAAAAAAACAAGAAAACTGTCCATTTCTACTCTTAAATTTAGCAACTTTTATATATCTATATATATATAAATATAAGTATTTTAAAAATTCACGTGCTTAATGAATATACATTTGTTAGTTCATAATGGTTAGGATTGTAGAGTTTATTTAATGATTAACTATGTGCTAAAACTTGATATTTATCGAATTTAGTAGTTTCTTTTTTTTTAAAAAAAATAATTATATGGAGTGGAGGAATTGAATCCAGCACTATATCGATTGAGCTATACTCATTTTGACGAATTTAGTGAGATCTATAAAAACATTTACACTAGTGCTTTTTTGTTGCTAAAATCAATAAATACAACTTGATATAAATTAAATATTTTATTTTCTATGTTGAACAAAAAGTTCCTTTTAATTGTTTAATAGCTTCATTGGCAATCATATGAGTATTCAACGGTTATTAACATGAATTACTTTGGTTTGAGTAATTTTTTTTTTTTTTTTTTTGGGTTTTTGCTTGACATTAGAAAACTAATTCAATTGGCAAATTCCTTCGACAATCTATGTGCAATTTGAAACTTACTTTTTTAGTACAATCGAAGGTAGGGAAAGTTGAACCACATACCTCATGATCAATAACACACTCATATACTAGTTGAGTTATATTCGTTGTGGCGCTATACAAATTTTTATAGACATGTATTACTTCTGAATGTGACCAAATAGCAAAACACTCAATGGTCAATTTAGTTCTTTTTTCCGCTAATTCCATCGTAGCTCTATAGTAATTGACATGTAATCCCTTCTTTTGAAGTTAGAATTTTGAATTACCTCTATTTTTTGTATTAGAAAAAGAAATTTAGATATGTATCTTTCTAAGCAGTGATCAAGTAACTTCAAACATGATATTCTAATGACAATACCTAGATGCTATATTTTCCATCAATAAAAATTTTCGTTTTAGTCTTTAAGATATAGCTTTTTCTTAAAAAGAAAAAAAAAATATACCCATAAAAATATGAAAAACATAAATTAAAGTTAATAAGCTATAAGAAAATTCATCCAAACTAACAAATAAGGCTAGATTTGTCAGCTAAAGCATGATTCAACTAATTAAATCATATGTTCTCAAGCAGGAAATCGAAGATTGAAATCTCTCATTCTCACTTGTTGTTAAACTAAAAAAATGATTAAATTATAGATGTAGTCATAAAACTTTAAAATATATTTAGTAGGTAAACTAAAATTTCCATGTTATGCCACATAGGTCCTTGAATTTTAAAGTGTTTAATAGGTTCTTAAATTTTAAATTTTGTGTCCAATAAATCTTTGAATTATTTTGTGTATTTCTGAATCATTCTGTATATATTTTTAAATTCATAAGCCTATTAGACACAAAATTTGAAAATTAGAGTATTATTAAACAAAAAAAAAAAAAAAATCAAAATTTGTATAACATAGATCAATGCTTTCTGAACTTTTTGAATATGTTACTCAACAATTTTTTAGGGATACGTTACTCAACTATTAGACATCACTACAAGAAAAAGAGACTCTCTCGACACCTAAAACAATCGTTGAGAGATCAATCATTGGGATAGAGGATCTGTCCCAACTATGTAAAAGGGGAATTGGGAGTCATCGATAACACTCGACATTATATAGTTGTCGTCGGGAGTGTTCTTACGAACTCCTAACGTGTAGGAAATAGGCGTCGGTAGTTTGGACCAATCTCCTGACGCATTAATGAAAATGTCAGGAGTTTGGTCCAAACTCTCGACGGCTCATGATAGCTTGTCGGGAGATGGGTTTTAAAACTCCAGATCTGCAATCGATTGCAGATTTGCTTTCTTCTTTGAACCTTAGTTCCGCCTCTCTATTCTCTCTGTTCATCCATTCGTCTGTCGCCTCCCTTTCGGCTTACTTCTCCATTCATCCGTCATGTCCCTCTCTATTTACTTATCCATTTATCCATTGCGTCCCTCTCTGCCTTTGGTTGTTAAGATAAAATGTATAGGTGTTTTAAATAAAATAAATGGTTCTTCATTGGATACACATCTTTTATAAATGGTTGCTTCACTACAAGAAATCTGACTTCTCTCGACATCATTGGATACACATCTTTTATAAATGGTTTCTTCACTACAAGAAATCTGACTTCTCCCAACGTCATATTTTGTCGAAAAAGTGTGGAAAATTTGTCGGGAGAGCCTCTCCCGACGAATAAAAGATCGTCGGGAGAGGATCTCTCGATGCACTTTAATCCAGCATCGAGAGTTATTGGGGTAACTCCCGACGCCCTATTTTAAAGTGCGTCGGGAGATCTCGAACTCCCGACGGTTGTTCTATGCTTCCGGAGTTCCCGAACTCCCGACGGTTCTATTTAATGCGTCAGGAGATACAAGAACTCCCGACACAGTAATATATGCATGGGGAGTATTAAAATTTAATTTATCGTTTGTAATTTTTTAAAATTTGATCTGAAAACCTATAAAACATATTAAACCAAATAAAGATTCACATAATTAAAAAATGAAAATAAAGTCCATATTATAACAAGTAAAAAAAAATTACAATATCCAAACAAAGTCGATACTAGAAGTTCATAAACAATCATATCACAAATGCATAAAAAAAATAAAATCAAAACAACATCTAAAACACGTCTCAAACACAACATCTTCAACAATTGTCCCAACTCATCTCCGAACAACATTCTACAATAAAACAAAAATATTCAAATGTTATATCGATAAACATCCACAACACGTTCAAACTTCAATACGGGTGGTAATGAAACTCTACTCACCCCCCATGACAAACATGTAACCTCCCGAACATAAAAAACACACAAAACAAGTAAACAATGACCAATACACATAAAACTCAAATTTGTCATCAAAATGGTTTAACCCAATCTCAACACACACCCCAACAACACATTAACTTCGTAAACATTCATAAATACACAAGAACTCCGAGTTCAAGGACAAGACGGGTGTAATGAAACTCTACCCACCCCCAACGACAAACATGGACCAACCTCCCGAATATCAAAAACACACAAAACGAGTAAACAATGCCCAACACACATAAAACTCAAATTTGTCCCCAAAATGGTTTAACTCAATCTCAACCACCCTCCCCCCCTACCACAACACATTAAACTTCGTAAACATTCATAAATATACAAGATAACCAAGTTCAAGGACAAGACGAGTGTAATCAAACTCTACCCACCCCCCACGACAAACATGGAACAACCTCCCGAACATCAAAAACACACAAAACGAGTAAACAATGACCAACACACATAAAACTCAAATTTGTCCCCAAAATAGTTTAACTCAATCTCAACCCCCTCCCCCACCACAACAAATTAAACTTCGTAAACATTCATAAATACACAAGATAGCCAAGTTCAAAGACAAGATGGGTGTAATAAAACTCTACCCATCTCCACGACAAACATGGAACCTCCCGAATATAAAAAACACACAAAACGAGTAAACAATGACCAACACACATAAACCTCAAATTTGTCCCCAAAATGGTTTAACTCAATCTCATCCCCCTCCCCCCTCCTCTCCTACCACAACACATTGAACTTCATAAACATTCATAAATACATAAGATAGCTAAGTTCAAGGATAAGACGGGTGTAATGAAACTCTACCCACCCCCTACGATAAACATGGAACCTCCCGAACATCAAAACACACAAAATGAGTGAACAATGACCAACACACATAAAACTCAAATTTGTCCCCAAAATGGTTTAACTCAATCTCAACCTCCTCCCCCCCACCACAACACATTAAACTTCGTAAACATTCATAAATACACAAGATAGCCAACAAAAAACACATCAAAATCCAGTTGTTTGGCTACCATAACTGCAAGATAGCCAACAATTCTTTATCATAAAGCTACTTAAGACATAACTACTTTGCTACCATAACTGCAGAATAGCAACATATTAGAAAACTAAATAATGTAGTAATCATATCTAATTTGATGGGTCTCCTCTATGTAATCGTATCATGTCTTCAATCATTTTTTTCATTTCTTCCATTTGTCTTGCATGATCCTCTTACATTTTTTTCTGAACATCTTCAAGTTCCTTAATCTTTGACTGAGACTGTTGGAAATTGACTCTCAATTCCTCCATTCCCACTTCCGTTCCTTGAGTAGATGACGAGCTTGATGAGATGCTACTCTTTCTTGACTTAGGCTTAGGGCCCCAACCTAGCCTTTTGAATATCCGGGTCGTCTACCCAAAACCGTCTCACAAATTTCATCCCCTGTTAATGGTTGAGAACCTTCTAGAGTGGGACTAGATTGTAATTCCAACATTTGATGCTAGACATATTAATTAAATGGGTAAGAACGAGTGACTAAAGTTAAAAATGAAAAAAAAAACACGATAGTAAAGCAAAAAATGTTACATGTGCATTTTCAGTTGCCTTGTTCACAAACTTGCCACCTTTAGAGTGTGTTTCCCTAAATAGTCAACACGTCCTATTTCTCGACCTTCCTTTGCCTGCAACTTTGCCTGAATTTGTAGGAATGACTTCGATCCACCTACGTGATTGAACGATAATTTCTCTCTATTCTTCTTGTTCGTCACGGAAATTTCCTACATTTGAAGAAAAAAATATGTCAAAAAGTGATGTATTAGTAAATGCAGCAAATGATACACGCCCTAAATATTCTACCTGAAACACTTCACTCTCGAAGCGGTCACACAAAAAGTACTAATCATCTGGCCTATTTTTAAGCCAACTAGGCAAATTGGCACGTGCTTGCTGAGGATCTCGACATTTTCTATAATGTCTGTGCAAATCTGCTCTAAATTCTTTGAAGAAGTTTTGCATTTGATGCTCTATAAAACGGTTAAGTCGTTGACTGGACAGATCAAGTTCGAAATGAGGCTACAAAAGAGGGAGGGAAGAATTAGCATAGATGATGTTCATGACTATAAAAGAATAAACTTACAATTACTTACCAATAATTGACTCTTAGCCAATTCTATGAACTCGTTTGGAACCTCAGCAAAAGTACGACAACGTACTAGAAATGCAGATCTCACGACGACGCTGATCGCATTACTAAATCGTATCGAATGTTGAGATATCGGTTTCGTCTCCCCTTCATTTATCATGATTGTAATTCTGCCATGTTTTTGGACGTATTTTTCCAACTTGATGTTCCGCGAATACTCTCGTTTCTTCCGATTGGATGCTGAGCTACTATCTGAAGAATAAAAAATTTAAAACAGTTTATGATGTATTTCAGTTAACAGAATATATTTTAAAATATACTTACCTGAAGTATCACCCACAGAAGATACCGTGTTGCCTAGATATATCTCTTGGAATTCTTCATCAGCCTCCTGTTGCCTATTAAGGGTTAACATTGTATCTATACAAACACAAAAAAGACAAAACAATATTAAATAACAATAAATACGTGTAAGCTAGAGAAAAAGAGAATTGAGTAGATACATTATTACTCATCATCGTAATCTAATTCAAATTATTCATCAGCACTTGAACTGTTATTGGGAGATAATTGTTCTTCATCATCATCGTTTATAAAGTCATGATCGCCATGTACAATAATTGGTCTTTCCACAACTGTAGGATCGACGTCAACTCTGCATAAAGTAACTTCTTCAATGGTTTCATCCACTCGGATGCCACCAACAATTTCTAATAAATCTAGTTGTGCGTTTTCAACATCATCCACTTCTAGTACATCCCATATTCGTTTATTTTGGACTACTTGAACAACTTTCCAATTGCTACCATATTTGATGTCATCAATGTAAAAGACTTGTTATGCTTGGATAGCAAAGATGAAAGGCTCATTGACATACCAAAAGTGTGATGTATTGATCGATTTGTATCCTAAATCCACACGTGTCCTATTATTTTTGTTATCTGTGTCAAACCATCTACACTTCAACAAGAAAACACGTCTTCTGTTCGTATATTGGAAATCTAATACTTTGTCTACAACACCGTAGAAATTGTTATCCACACTGTGTTCTCACTGATCTTCCCGGCCACTAGGACTCCATTATTTTGTGTAGCTCGACGATTATCACGCTCTACAGTGTGAACCCGTACCCCATTAACAATGTATCCATTGTAAGAGCGCACCTCAAACGAAGGTCCCATTGCAAGTGAAAAGAAATCATTGGAGATATCTTCTCTCTCGCGCCGTTGTAGAACCTGATAATTAACTATACATTAAAAATGGCTACGAAAAATGAATCATCCCTCAACTGTTGCTAGAAAATGACTATGTATACCTGATATTTGAACCAATCGGGAAATTTGTATTGATGTTTTATATATAAGTCAGAGGCGCTTTGAGCTTCATGATGAATTAACCTCAAATGTTGCCTACAAAATTCATCATTTAAATGTTATATCAAATGAGATACCCTAGAATTTAGAAAAGGAAAAAGTTTGAAACGTACTTTCGATAGTCTAATATTTCTTTACAATTGTTGAGAATATACCAATGTGCAATACGCTTTCATCCGTTGGTAGCATCCGTAAAGTTGACGCCCCTAATGGTCGTACCCTCTGCCTAAATAATTCAAATTCACCAAATATCTCGTGATCGGGAATGTTATCATGATTTCGTTCATCTCTATTGAATCTCATTTCAATCCTACTTAGATATCGCGAGCAGAAGTTCCATGATTATGCTTCCGCTATAGACCCCTCGGGACGTACTTTGTTCCGTACAAATTGTTTTAATGTCCATAAATTTCTTTCAATAGGATACATCCATAAACTTCTTTCAATAGGATACATCCACTTTGGTTTCATATGGTAGATGAACTGTAAGGTGTACCATTACATTGAAAAAGGCAGGTGGGAATACTCTCCAATTTACAAAGTATGACTATGATGTCTGCTTGTAGTCTGTTCAAATCACTTACACATATTGTCTTTGCACACAAGTCGCGAAAGAATGTATACAAATCAACAATAGCAGTGGATACGTTCTTCGGTAGGTATGCTCGAATACCAATAAGGAGTAGTTTGTGAAGCAACACATGACAGTCGTGTGTTTTCAGCCCCGATATTTTTCCATCTTTGTCATTCACACATCGTGATATGTTAGATACGAATCCATCAGGGAATTTCACTGATTTCAAATACTTAAAAAACAAAATCCGTTCATAATTTGTTAATGTGTATGCTGT
This sequence comes from Benincasa hispida, assembly GCF_027475165.1. Lineage (NCBI taxonomy): Eukaryota > Viridiplantae > Streptophyta > Magnoliopsida > Cucurbitales > Cucurbitaceae > Benincasa > Benincasa hispida. The sequence continues at coordinate 77,249,871 of NC_143486.1, forward strand.
GTGTGGTTTTACAAATCTGTTATCGACCTATATCAAGTGTAGGTCCTTTCTTATCTTCAAATCTTGTAAGTCTAATCGAGCATTCGTTGTATCCTTTGTCTTTCCTTCAATATTTAATAATGTGCCCACCAAATTGTCACATATGTGTTTTTCAATATGCATTACATCCAATTTATGTCGTAACAATAATCTGGATCAATATGGAAGTTGGAAAAAAAATACTTTTTTTAGTACAGTTTAGAATTTGCTTTCTTTTTTTTATCTTATTTCAATGGATGTTTGCTAAGCACATAAAAGTTTAACATATTTATTTGTTATAATATCTCTTCTCCATTCATTACGACTAGTGGAGGTCTACGTTCAACTTTTTCATCATGTTGTCTACTTTGATGCCAACTATGATTCTCTGGAAGATAACGTCGATGTCCCATAAATGATATTTTCCCTCTTATCCCGAAGGACGAGTTATCTTTTTTGCATATTGGACATGTTTGATAACCTATTGTACTCCACCCAGATAAGTCACCGTACGCAGAGAAGTCATTAATCATCCATAATAAGGTAGAATATAGTTGAAAAAACTCACCAGTAACAGAATCATAAGTTCGCACACCAATTGTCTACAACTCTTTCAACTCTTCAATCAACGGTTGCAAGTAAACATAAATTTCCTTTCCAGGAGATTTTGGACTAGGTATGAGCAAAGACATGAAGAATTTTGTTTCGTTCATGCATTTCCAAGGGGGAAAATTATAAGAAATTATCACCACAGGCCACATAATATAAGAAGTGCTTATATTTCCAAACGGATTGAAGCGATCTGAAGCTAATCCCAAACGAACATTTCGAGGATCTAAAGCGAAATGAGGGAATTCATGATCAAAATGTGTCCACCCCTCTGCATCAGCTGGATGTCGCAATGCATCCTCCATTTCAACTCGCTTATCTTTATGCCATCTCATGTCAAAAGCGCCTTCTTTTGATGCAAACAATCGTTTTAATCTCGGTATCAATGGAGAATGATGCAATACCTTATGTGGTATTTTTTTACCCTTGGCATCATTAACTTTGTACCAAAACTCACCATAAACAGGGCATTGTTGCAAATTTGCAAACTCTTTCCAATACAATACACAATTATATTTGCACGCATGAATAGACTCATAACCTAGCCCTAAATCACACAATTTTCGCTTGGCTTCATAAAAGGAAGTAGGTATAGAGGTGCCAGCTGGAAACGCTGCTTTTAACAATTCCAGCAACATATTAAACGATTTGTTACTCCAGCCGTTGAGAACTTTGATATGCATCAACTTCACTAAAAAGTTCAAGGACGAAAATTGCGAACAACCAGGGTATAATTCATTACGTGCTTCGGTCATTAAATCCTCGAATAAGTTCGTGGTATCTCTTTCTTGACCATTAAAGGACATTTCATTCTCAATCCTTCCTTCATTTGCATTTTCGTTTTCAATTGGAACTTGTAAATTGTTTATAAGATTCAACATCTCATTTTCTTCGACAACATTACTCTCTATACTATCTATTTCAACATCCTGTATTGAATGACTTGTATGACTTCTAGATAAGTTTACTGGCTCTCCGTGATATACCCATTCATAATATGAGGGAGATATTCCATATGTTAATAGATGTCATTCCACAATATCTATCTTTTCCCAAATTGAATTCATACAATTCTTGTATGGACATCTTATTCGTCCAGAATCATTAATATGAAACCTTGCCATATCTAAGAATTGTGATACTCTTTCTCTATACTCCACTGATAACTTATTCCTTAGTTTAATCCATTCTTTATTCATCCTTAAAAATAAATATTTTCTGACCAATTTGTAATCCAAAACAATAACCTGGATTAGAGGACAAAGTACAAAGTATTATTAAGTATTTAGTTCCATAATTTTCATTTTTTAAGGCAAAATAAACACATAGGTCCCTAGACCGTTTAAATTGTCTTAACAACTTTCAAATGTTTTATTTAGTACATCTCCAAGCTTTCAATTTTGTGTGTAATATAGGCCTTTCATCTATTCAACATCTTCTAAAATTTACAAGCCTATTGGACACAAAATTTAAAGTTCAATTTTCTATTAGACACAAAATTTAGTTTTATGTCTAGTAAATTCTTTAAACCTTTTTAAAATATTAAATGTGTTAGGGACCTATTAAGTACCAAATTGGAGGTTTAAAGATTTATTTTATATTTTTTAGATTTATAGATTTATTAGACACAAACATATAAGCATAAAAAAGTTCATATACTAAAAATAGCACATAACATCTATGTACTAATTTTCTTTCTCCTTTCAAGGAAAGTTCGAAATGTTAAATCATGCATGCTTAGGCTCCAAATAACCAACATCATATCATTTTCTAGACATAAACATAGTGTTATAATCAACTTGAAACTTAAAAGAATTTTATAATGTTTATCTCTAACGAATTATGACATGTTCATTATAAAATTACTCTCAACAATTTCAGAAAATTGTAAAACAAATATATTCTGCAAAATTGACGAGATCTTAACAAAAGTGAATACAATATGTACACACATTTGAATGGGCATGATTTGTATAAAAGGATGTGAAATAATGATTTAAATAAATATACAAGATAAAATAAAATGAGAAGATTACCGGCGGCGGCAGTGGCTGAATGAAACGAGGAGACAACGGCGGCGGCGGGCAGTTGATTGCAGCTGTTGACCGAAGGGAGGAGCGGCGGCGGCAGCAGTAAAAAAATGGGAGAGGGAGGGAGAGGAGTTGGGGGAGGGCGAACAGCGGCGGCAGGGGGAGGGGGGAAGAGGGGAAAAATGGAAGAGGGAAGGAGAGGAGAGGCGGCGCGGCGAAGGGCGATGGTGGCGGTAAAAGGATGGAAAAATGGGGAGAGGGAGGAAAAATAGTGGAAAAGAATGAGGAAAATGGGAGAAGGAGCGGCGGTGAGGGGAAAATTGGAGAGGGAGAGGCGGATGAAAAGGGGAAGATGGGGGAAGAACTAGGGGCGGCACCGGTAAGGGTTAGGGTTTTGGGAAAATTGCGGGAAAAAAATGGGGGAGATGGGGAAGAAGGGGTCTGGTTTAAACTAGACCCCTCTCCCGATGCAGCCCGATGGAAGTTGGAAGATTGTCGGGAGTTCCCCAACGGTTAACAAACGGTGTCTGGACCTCTCGATGCCTATTTTTAATCGTCGGGAGTTCCTGGGGAACTCCTGATGCCAGTTTTAGACGTCGGGAGTTCCCCAAGAACTTTCGACGAGAACTCCCGACGGGTCTTTACGTCGTCGAGAGAGGCGGTCTCTCCCGATGACCTAACTCCGGACGCTCTATTTAGGCGTCGGGAGAACTCATTTTTCTTGTAGTGATTGTTACTGGACATGGTCGATTTTGGTGCTTCCAATTTGGAATTTGAAGAGTTTTCTTGGTTTGATTGGTGTTTTTGTGGAAAGTCTTCTCGGATAAATTGTTTTGTTTATCTTGATGGTAGTTGAATTTAGTAATGAAGTGGCATTGGAAAGTTCTCTCATTTATTTGGACCCATACATGAAAAGTTGTTAGTGCTTTCAACTACTTAATATATTGATTATGAAGCAATTTTTCTTATTTTTGTGAATTTGGCTGTGGAGTTTATAATGCCTTTATGGATGGGCATATGCACGAATTTTTAGTGGATTATTGAAGGCTGGCCTTTTGAATTTCTCATGAGACCGTTAAGTTGTTTTTAATTTTCAAGGATTGATGTTGATGTGTGTTTGGGTGTCATATATGTTTTTAATGTTCAATTTAATTTCTCAAGTTTTTTTTTAATTTTTTTTTAAAGCATCCATAATCCTTTAATAAATCTTAACAACTTAACTTGAGCCTAATTAATGTTCAATATAATTTCTCAAGTGCTTTTCTCTATTGATATCACAATATAGAGTGATTGACAGATGCTTATTTGGAACCACTTTTAAATCCATCAGAAACTTTCTGAGCATACTGCTTCTTTAGTTGCTTCACATATAGCTATATTCTGCCTCCATCATGGAATCAACAATACAACTCTGTTTGATGCTTCTCCACATTATTGCTCATCCATTAAGAATGAATACTGATATTGAAGTAGATTTCTTAGAATCTACATCAGCCTGAAAATCAGAATCCGTGTATCCCGTAAGAATCAAATCTTCAGGCCTATACATGAGCATATAGTCCCTCGTTGTCTGAAGATATTTGAGGATTTTCTTAATAGCAGTCCAATGGCTGTGTCCAGGGTTGAACTGGAACTTGCTGACAATTCCAATTGCAAAACATATGTCGGGACGTGTACACAATATAACGTACAGCTCCCGACTGCTGATGCATAAGGAATTCTTTTCATTTCCTCAACTTCTTGAGGTGTCTGAGGACATTATTACTTAAACAAATGAATTCCGTGTCTAAAAGGTAGCAAACCCTTTTGGGAATTTTGCATGTTATTGTAGGAATATATTAGCAACAACGGAAGCAACAAGGATCATTTAAGCACTCTAATTCATTAATTTTGGCCAAATATAAAGCATGCTCTTGTAGAAAACAAGTGAGTTTCATGACATATCTTTGTAGAACCTCTTTAAAGCACGATCTCCAGCTACAGTCTTCTCCGAATCTTGTTGTAGACCTCAAGATCTGTTCTACTATTCTCTTGGTGCTCTAGATTGAGTTGTGGGACTCAAAATAAGCTTGAATCAAGGGATAATGGAGAATTGCTTACAGCAACAATCTTGTTGAAGAACACTTTCTTCAACACTAATTTTCTCTAAAATTCTCTCTTGATTGATCCCTCAAATTCACTTCAATCACTTCAATATATTGTAGATCATCATGCAAGGAAGAGAGTTGCATGAGTTACAGCTCATGCTTGGATTTAATCAAGAAGTGGAAATGGAAAATATGTGAGTATGAAGAAGATGGATAATGGAAAAAGTGGTTTTTCCATTTGTGTATTGTTTTCCCAATTTTCCAATTTTATCACAAAATCAAAACTTGATCTTTTAAAATCCATTTTGATTTTAAAACTGAAAAAATTAATTTTATAAAATTAATTTTTAAATAAAACTTAATTAATTTAATATCAAATATTAAATTAATTTTTACACACATCCATATTTAAATATTTAAATCATATTTAAATATAAATTCTCCTATTCCATTAATTCTCAAATTAAACATGTAATTATATCTCATATAATTACTAATTCCCTTAATTCTAATTTGAACGTGTCAAATTAACTTATCACGCTATTCTAGAGCTAGTCCATTACAAGCTAGTAGGGGGACCTCGCGGACCTACAGATCATGGGCTCCAACGATCTGAGATTAATTGGTTAAACTCATTAGACCAGATTAATCCCCATTCGTTAACTAATAGGTCACTCCACTAAGCCTATAGTTGCACTCCCCTCACTATAGATATATTATGTCTACATGATTTAACCATAATCAGCAAGTCGACCCTTCACAAGATGTTCGTAATAACAGCTGAGTCAAATATTTGTTTTACCCCCAAGATTACTTCTTATTCATCAAGTTCCTACTGGTCCTCTAATGAACAACTAGTTTGTGATCCAAGTACTAAACCAAACTCTCTCAACCTAGTGAGAGGGTGGGGCCCCTTGTTCACGACCTGGATTCAGTATTTGAGAGAACAACCTTTCTCCTATTCTTAAATCGGTAGGCGTGAACTCTGTCTTGCACCCTATGTCCCCAGCTATCTATTAGGTCTTACCCCTAAAATGGGAGGCTTATTGAGCTGGCGCTGTTGAGCCAACCCTCACCTATTCAAATCTAAGGATAATCCCGAATAATTAGGAGTTCATAATTAACTCAAGATTAAGATCGAGTTACCTAGGTCATCTAAGTGAAATAGTCAGTCTTATACAGTAAACATCGTTATAAAGTAAGAGTGACTTATTTCTTGGTCCGATCTTATACAAACTCATTACATAGGATGCCCCCACTTCTCATGTCATAACATGTGCGAATTAGGATCATTTCATATGTAGCACTTTACAACTCTTTGTAACAACTACAGAGTAGGCCACATCTAATAGTGTTACCAGAATAAGATGCCCAACTTTATTCATGTATTATAGATCATTTTGACTCTTTACTTGAACCTGATAGACTCTTATGTCTCCACATAAAGTTCAAGTACTCATGTAATAGTCATCTTAGTTTATTGGATTTAGACTTTCATACAATTTATAAAATCAATAATAAGTTTATTAATTATAGAAAATGTTTATCATGTTACAAACTATGAGTTTTAGGACATAAAACCCAACAGTTATATCTTGACAACTTCTTGTCAATATAAGATGTTGAGACAAGCTAACATTCTGGTCTTACGATTTCGAACAATTTGGATTCCAAGAACATATTGGGCATCTCCCAAATATTTCATTTGAAATTACGATGCTAGCCATCTCTTATGTTAGCAAAGAATCCTGTCTCATTCCCAATAAGCCGGATATCATTAAAATAAAGGACTAAGAAAGCTACAGTCTTGTTGACTATCTTCTTATAAACACAAGGTTCGTCAACATTCTGTTCAAAGCCATAAGATTTGATCGCAGTGTCAAACCTTATATTCCAGGATCGAGATGCCTGTTTCAATCCATAAATGGATTTGTTAAGCTTGCAAACCTTTTGCTCTTGACCGTGTTCAATGAACCCTTCTGGTTGAGATATGTAAATACTTTCGTCAAGATGACCATTCAAAAAGGTTGTAATGAAATCCATTTTCCAGATTTCATAATCATAGTGTTAGAGTTAAACAACATGCAACAGAAGTATCAAGGATCCATAAGCATTCTAATTCACTAATTTTAGCAAAAACTAAAGCATGTTGTTCATAAAAATGGGTTTTTAGAACATACCTTTGAGGAACTCTTCAAGAAAATGTCTGTTCAGCTACTGTCTTCACTTAATATCAACGTGAACCAACTCAAAGCCTTCTCTACTATGCTCTTAGAGCTTTAGGCAGAGTTGTGGGACTCAATAATAGCTTAAAGATGTAAAGAAACAAGGAAAGCTCACATCAACAAATTTAAGAAGATAGTTTCTTCTTCTTTGCGATTTTTCTCTCCAAATTCTGTATTCCTTTCTTCTCTAACAACTCTAATCTTCTTTATATATTAAGATAAACATCAAAGAGATGGAGTGCATGGCTTGCAGCTCATGCTTGGAGAATCAAATTAGAGAAGATCATGGTTTTTGTGTGAACATAAAGATGATGATAATTGTGAAAAACCTTTTTCCACTTTGTGCCATGCAAAACAAATTTTCATTTTATTTTTAAAACAAAAAATGACTTTTAGATGAGTTTCATTCAAAAATTGATTTTATTAAATTAATTTTTGCACAATAATCATCTTTATATATTTAAATCTTATTTAAATATTTATTCTCTTGTTCCGTTTAATTTGAACGTTTCAAATTAATTTCTCAAGCTACCCTAAAGCATACCATTTACGAGCTAGTAGGGGGACCTCACGGACCTACAGATCATGGGCTCCAACGATCTGAGATTAATCAGCTAAACTCATTAGACCGATCTAACCCCCATTCGTTAAGTAATGAGTGATTTCACTAAAGCCCATAGTTCAACTCCCCTCACTGTAGATATATTATGACCACTCGATATAACCATGATTAGTAAGTTAACCCTTCACAGGTTGCTCGTAATAACAGCTGGGTCGAATCTCTGTTTTATCCCCGTAATTACCTCTTGTTCCGTAAGTTCCACTGATCCCCTAATGAACAATTGATTTGTGATCCAAACAGCAAATCGAATCCCTCTCAGGCCAATGAGAGGGTGAGGCCTCTTGTTCGAGACCCAGAATCAGCACTTGAAGGGAACAACCTCTCTACTAACCCTAATCGGGTAGGAGTGAATTCTCTCTTGCACCCTATGTTCCCAGCTATTCATCCAGTCTTATCCCCAAAATGGTAAGCTTATTGAGCAGAGGCAATCGGTCTACTCTCACCGTTTGCAGATCAAAGGATAATCCCGAAAAAACAGAAGTTCATAATTAGCTCAGGATTAAGGTTAAGTTACCTAGGTCATTGCTTTGAAATCGTCAGTCTTAAACAATAATCAGCGTTATAAATTAAGAGTGACAAGTTTCGTGGTCTGATCTTGCACAAAACTCATTTGCACAGGACACCCCCACTTCTCATGTCTCAACATGCACGAATTAGGATCACTTTGTATGTAGCACTTTACAACACTTTGTAACAACTACAGAGTAGGCTGCATCCAATAGTATTATGAGAATAAGGTACCCAATCTTATTCATATACTATAGATCATTTTGACTATTTACTCAAACCTGATCCACTTGTATGTCTCCACATAAAGTTCAAATAATCATATAATAGTCAAGGGACTTAGGTTTTTTGGATTTCTAAAAAAAAAAAAAATATTCAACAACAAATTTATCGAATTCTCAGAATAAGTTCTAATGTTTACAAACCATGAGTTTTAGGACATAAAACCCAACATATAGAAAGGAACAAAGGATAAAAGTATTTTTATAGATTTAATCATGGCAACATGAGAGAAGATTTCTTCATAGTCTACCCATTCTCTTTTTGTAAAACCTTTTGCCACGAGTTTGGCTTTATAGGTTTGCACCTTATCAATTTGGTCTTGTTTTCTCTTGAAGATCCACTTATGACCAATAGGTTTTACCTCATCTGGTTGATCTACAAGTTTCCAGACACAATTGAAGTACATTGACTTCATTTCTAGGTCCATGACTTCTATCCATCGATTTCTATCTACATCTTCCATTGCCTGTTTAAAGGTCAATGGATTCTTTAAGCCATCATCAGATATGACGACATGAGTTTCCACTAAACCATATAGCGGTTAGGCTATTGAACGGCCCTCCCACTACGTCGAGGCATTCTCATCTCATAAGAAGGATGTGATAAAGCAACAACTCTTGTTTAAAGAACAACTTGATCAACAACTCTTGTTGATTTATCTTTAGATTCTCTGGACATCTCATCTAATACTAGTTTACTGCGCGGTTGATGATTTCTTATGTGATCCTCTTCTAAGAATGTAGTATTTGTTGATACAAATACCTTATCTTCTTGAGGATCATAAAATAACCCACTTTTTGTTTCTTTAGGGTATCCTATAAATAGGCATATTTTTTTAACATAGTTCCAACTTTTTAGGGTTTTTCACCAACATGTGTCAAGCATCCCCAAATTCTGAAGTGACGTAAACTACCTTTATGTCCTCTTCATAGCTCATACGGTGTTTCTGAAACACTTTTTAAAGGAACAATGTTCAGTATATGTACAACAACTTGTACTGCATACTTCCAAAAGGACTGAGGTAACTAGATATAACTCATCATTGAACGAACCATGTCTAACAAGGTTCAATTTTTCCTTTCCGCTACACCATTTTGCTGTGGTGTACCAGGTGCTGTGAGTTGGGATTGAATTCCATGTTCTACTAAATAGTTATGGAATTGTAAATCCCTATACTCACCACCCCGATCTAATCAAAGTGTTTTTATCCTTTTACCTAATAAGTTCTTAACTTTAGTCTTATATTCTTTGAACTTTTCAAGAGTTTCAGACTTTTGATGCATTAGGTTAACTTAGCCATATTTGGAATAATCATGAACGAAACTGACATAATATTCAGATCCTCCCCTAGCTTTGATATTCATTGGACCACAAAGGTCTGAATGTATAAGTTTTAAAAGTTCTTTGGCCTAAGACCTTTCTTTGAAAAAGATCTTTTAGTCATTTTTCCCTCAAGACATGATTCACATGGAGGTAAATATTTGTCTTCTAACTGATTTAGATGACTATTTTAAACCAATCTCGCAATCTTATTGAGATTTATGTGACCAAGTCTTAAGTGCCAAATATAGGTTTTAGAAGAAATCATTCTTTTCTTATATTGAGTTTCTGCCATTTTAAACATCTCTATATTTAAAATGACTTTTGCTTCAATTGGTGAAATTTCCTTTAGGAAACAACATTTGCTTCACTTTCTTTATTTTTCATTAAAGATTGGTAAGTCTGAAGTTTATTGAGAAGATTCGTCAAGTTGTCATCAATCTTATTTATTACAAAATTTGTACGAAAAGTCAAAAAACTCTTCGGACACTACTACAAAATCTACATCACTTGACAATTGCAGTTTTTAATTACTTGATGTTTCTTTGGAAAAAGCGTCAAGTAATGACCTTTTGGAAAGAAAATGTCAAGTAAAAGGGTTAAAAAAGTGGACATTGACGGAATATTTCGGATATTTTCACGCGAACCATTACTTGACACTTTTTTCGTGTCAAGTAATAAAAGGTCTTGCTTGACACGTTTTTCGTGTCAAGTATAATAAGCTTTTACTTGACATATTTTTCATGTCAAGTAAAATATAAAAAGTAATTTTTTTTTAATCTTTATTTTTTGTTTCCCTCCCTCTCCCATTTTCATTTTCCTCTCAAATTTGGTTTCCCTCCTACAAAAATTATCAAATAAAATATAAAAAGATAATTAATTTATTATTTTAAATAAGTAAAATATAATTATCAAATTAGAAAATCCCCATTCTTCTCCCTCTCACGCTGCAACACCCCTCACGATAACTCTCTCTCCCTCCTCTATTGTAACATCCGGTGCGTCCGTATATTGAATTCAATGTTTTTGTAATAATTGAGGATATTTTTGTTAGTTTTGAAATTTATTTCGTTTAAAGAAAAATTTGGTTTTTATGCCGAATTAATTTGATTTATAAGTTAATGTCAAAAAAAAATTGAAGTTATATTGGGAGAATTATTTTATTTTGAAATTTGGGTTTTGAAGAGGAAGAGGAAAGGATTTTAACTGTATATATATATATATATATATATAGATATATATTTGTGTATTCAAGGAAAAGGATAAAATAAAATGAAATGGAATAAAATAAAAAAAAATTATTTTATTTTATTTCTTTTATTAAAATAATATTTTTCTTTTTTTAAAAAAATTAAAAAATCTTTCTCTCCTCCTTCCCCCCATTTTTTTTCTTCTTCCGTGCGCCCGAGTGCCATAGCCATTCTCCATTCTCCCTTCGCCTCTGTTTGCGCCGCCACGCCCGAGCGCCTCTCCCTCGCCTCCGTTTGCTCAGTCGCGCCTCCATTCTCCCCTCGCCTCCGTCAGCTCAGTCGTGCTAGCCCAGTCGTGCACGTCGTTCACGAGTCTTCAACCCCGCCTCGATCTGTAGCCGAATGCCCCCAACCACTTCTGTCGCTTCCGCCAGCGACCGGCTATCTACCACTTGGCCCGCAACCTCAGTCGCTTCAACTTCTAATTTTGTTGGGCTATAGATACGTCTTACTTTTATGATTAAAGCTTTTCGATTGTTATACTTTTATGGGATTCTTATAGATATGTTTGTTGGAAAAAAAAACAGTGAATATACATCGCAACAAAGCTCTTAGATGTGAGAAAATTTCATCTCTCTTGCACGCCTTTGATTTACCTATTTTTTATTAACTAAGAATATAATATTGTGTATAAAAATCACCATTTATTTGGACCACTGGTTAGGCATCTATTGTAATCATTAATCTCCATTGAAATTCAATCCTACTTTTATGAATCGTTTGATTTTGGGTTAGTTTTGATAAAACCCCATTATGTTTGGGCCATAGATTTAGGTAGTAGCGGAGTTTGAAGATTAGAAGCGTGTTGTACGGGGTTGCAAGGATTTGACTTTGGCAAATTTTGGTAAGTTTTAGTAACTTAGGCCCTTTTGGATTAAGGGTAACCGTTTAAACCCTTGTTATTAAACTTTGGTTTGATGTATATTCAGACTGGACAAATAAATCGGTGTATGAGTGTTCTTGTTCCTCTTTTGTTTTTCGTTTCAGACAAGTTGATCGAGGCTCTAGTGAAGCGTCGATTTTAGCAAACACTTCGGGTAAGTGTTTTGGATGTATTGGAATGAATTTGTGATTTGGGTTTTAATGTAGCATCTTTTGTAATGATTTGCTTGTTTGAATGTTTGATGACGAGATTGATTTTGAAGTGTTGGAAGGAGTTAAGTTGCTGTCCAATAGGTTTGAGACCGATCTTGCAAGGTTTTGGTAAGTTTGGAGGTTAGTAATAATAGTTATTTGTTACCCATTAAAGTATTGGTCTAATAATTGAGTTATTTTCAATTTTTGATGTTCAATTTAAACATTTCAACCGATTTTAAAAGATTAATCTAGGTTACTAAACTCTTTAGAACCATTTGCACTTAGGTCTATCTCAATTCCATTTGAAAGCCCTTTTAAAAACTTGAGTTCACTCTAAGTCCGCATGCAACTCTGAATTATTGATTTTAGGTTTAATTTCCTTTATAACATTTATAAACGGAAACAACCACAATGTTAAGCTAACACATGCAAGCCATTCATAACGCTTATAAACAGCTTAAGTGTCATGCTCAATAGATTGTCCATTCATTGCTACTTCTTTTATATAACACTTAATACAAAAGAACAATGAAACAAGCAAAACATGCTTCCATTCACCCTTAGACTAAAACACTTATAATAAAAGGATGATGCATGATAATGCTCACTACATGCAAAATATAACTCTTATATTTCATGATGCACGTGCATGCTTTCAAGTAATTTCTTCATGCTTGATTATAACATTTATAATACATGATGCCTGAATAATTGCACGACTTAAGGTGGGTTTAACTATATGACAAACACTTTGTCATATAAGTACCATACATCACATGTATAAGCAATAAAAGTTGATGAACTGGGTAAAATTGCCTTAAAACTCAAAAAGGAAAGCTAACCTATTACAAAGACAAGGAGTCTCCGGTTCAAACTGGTGAACCGGGTCTTGAACCGCTCGGCAAAGCATCACTTCTCCTACCATCCTCGTGTACTAAGCATCCTGCGATCGTCTATACGATAAAAAAACTTTTTGCTCTATTGCTTACCAGCGCTCCCAGAGTTAAACGATCGTTTAGTATTTCCTATACGATCGTATAGAAAAATCCAAACGATCATTTAGTTATTACTACATGATCGTGTACCTTTACTAAGCGATGAAGCCTGAAGTACACAATCGCTTAGCGCCCCCCCCACAATGTTGATGACGGGAAATTAGATGTCAATTACTCGACAACTAAAATTTCGTGGACGCAATATACGATGCATGTTCTTAAAGTATGTGTTGATTTTCATGCGTTGATGGTCATGCATTGGAATGACTATGCGTTAACGAATGTATGCGATGACCATGTGTACTGTCACAAGTTTTCTTACGCTTACGCCAAATATAACGCGAATGCAAGTTTCTCGAGTGATCCGAGGTCGAACTCAGGTACTTATAGCTTGGCGTATGTGGTAATGTGCATTCGGCGATTGAATAAAAGAATGATGGATGGGGTTGCTATACTAACACTACTCCTATTCCTAGCTAACAGTCAATGCAATGAGAATGAGAATGAGAGGTAGAGACACGAAAACTTTTGACATGAAGTAAATGGATGGAAAAATAGATAAAATGTGGAGATGTATTCATTGCAACCCTTAAGAGTGACCGCAAGGGCAACCTTAGTCAATGCAAGCCATGCTATCATGCCACACACACTTGAGCCTAACTCTAGGACGTATGCGATGTATATGCGAAAGTGCCGAGAAGTCTATGCCAGCCTAAACCCCTATAACGCGCTCATGTGCTCTTGCCGCATGAGCGTGATGGCCACATATCACCACCATATACTATCTTGGAAGCATGCAATATTCTATCCGTAGGGTGCATACACTATGTGATGGCAACGGAACTTATTCCTAAGTCTCCATTCTTGCTTATGCAGACCTAATCTAGCTCTTCCGAGCATCGATTCTAACCTAGCTCTCTCGAGTCTTAGGTTTTTTCTTTAGACTCTCTCTCGAGTAGCTCTAAAGGTGCAATGGACGCATACATAAGACAAGGTAACCACATGAACTTGGCTAACGTAAGATTATTCCTATCTCTAGTGAATACTTGCTTACATTGCTTAATGCAACCAACTACTTACTCTCTCGGGCAATTAGTTATTGCTGACTCTACTCATGGACAAGCGTGCTACAACTTCACACTAAGAAAATAAGGTTTTCTCACACACTCACGCAACACACACCTTCTGGTGGTTTGCTATATGTTTCATATCTCTAATCCACATGACTAAGTATGCGATACTCTAGTAATCTCACTAAGTGATGTAATGAAGTTATGGATGCTAAGTAAAGAAAGGTGGAGATGGAATCGAAGGAAACACAGAAATGCATTGAACACATAATGTATTAATTCCTTAATCACAAAATGTAATACAACACAATATAAGAAAAAGAAGAGAAAATGAAATGACCAACTGGAAGCCATAACTTGCTTCTAGCGGATGTGCGTCAAGGCTACCAATGGTGCCATGAATGGGCAGTGGAGCTGACTCTCCCAAGATCTAACTCCGATCGAAGGCTCCAGTAGTCACTCGGAATGGATGAAGGATGTGAAGAACTCTCAAGCTTTTTCTCACGCAATTGTCTTGATCGCAGGGATAAACCCTGGATGATTTAAAATTCTGCTCATCGGCTTCTTTATATAGAGCTTAGATCACCGACAGCATTAATGGACTGTTCTGATTCTGACATTCGCGGTGCGTTAGTCCTTTCTGAATCTCTGCTGTTAATGGCGTGGTAGGTGAAATGTCAACATCAGCTTTTGATTTTCCCGAGATGTATGTTGATGCATTCATTACACTAACCTTGCGTTGATCCCTCTATTATGCGTTACTGTATAGCCACAATCATGCAGTGACTGCATTTGCTTAATATCGCAACTCTACATGAAGACTGCAATTGCTTGACGAGTGCAACTCCCATGCGATGGATGCATGCGGCTGATTACTGCAACACACATGCGTTGATCGAACGCGTTCGCCTTTGCGATGGAGATTTCCTCTGCATGCGGTCATCTATGTGGTAGTCCGGCTTTCGCGTTTGTATCCATTTCCTTCGTTAGCTACAAAAATAGAACATTGAATGTATAATAACGCATAATAATGGGTTAGCCGAGATTCATCATGTTGAATGACGCAAGCTCATTTTCTCATGAATTCCTAACATAATTGCTGCATATTCTGCTTAACAGCCCTCATAATTCTAAATAAAAGGTCTAAGATGACATGCATTTCTGCATGTCATCAAGCACCCACCTTCCGCAATTGTCTAAGCGATTACGATGCCACGAAGCACCATCGCTTAAGTGATCGCTTAGCTAGAGCTTCCGTATTGCATACGTGCAATCACATAGGTAGTAACTAAGCGATGAAGCTTATTAACTACGCGACCATCTAGCGCGCGCCTTCTACTAAATGACAAGTATCGCATGCTCTTTCTATGATCGTCTACCTCCAGCACCTACGCGATCGGGCAACCAACGCTATGCGATATGGTAAAAGATTTACCCCATCGCTTAGCATTAGCTAAACGATCATTAAGAAAATACTATACAATCGTCTAGGAAAAAACTACTAAACGATCGCTTAGTAAAATCCCTATGATCGTTTACCTGAGGCTACACGATCCGACCAATGCTTGGTCTTTTTCTTCAGTGAGAACCGCATTGCCATGCGTTGAAGCTTCATCACGAACGACTCGACGAACTCAAATGTTTTAACTTGCAGACTCGATAGCCTTGTTAATTTCGCTAAAAAACACAGAGACCCTTACAATTAACACTTTGTAGTATCGAAAGCTTTAACAAAAAGGTAATTTAAACCTGAAATGTTCATCATACTCATCCAAAAATGCAGAAAATGGTTAACCACAAATGTAGAAACCTACCGTGACTGAAAAATGCATTCAATTCAGATCTATAATTTGGAATGTCAGAGGATCTGGATCTGATACCAATTGAAGTAAATCGGAACTGAGATTTCCATGAGCAGCGGAACAAGATTATTCCAAATTACAGTCATGAATGAATAAGACATTTACAGTTGACTTAAAACAGATGGCTATACAATTCAAATGCATAAATTACAGCATGAACAACAAATGAACAATGAGAAAAACTCTACGCACATAGGCAGAAACGTCTCCACGCTCCGTTGCGCATTCTGATAGCTCGAGCAATCAGCAACAATGAACGCTCGATTTACACAACCGCAACACTGCAACGAACACAACATGAACACTACGCGCTCGTCCTCAATAGTCTCCTCGATCACGAACTCCTTCGCAACACGAACGACCTCCACAGCACCACGAACGGCCTCTAGAAAACTTTGACGGTGTCGAGTTGAGTCTGACACCACCAACAAGGCTGTCTTGGTATTCTCGATGCGAGAATCCAGAGGGTGAGCTTTGTTCGGACTTGGTATAAGGCAGACGAATGGAGGAAACAATGATCGCGTGCATGACTAGGCAAGTGGGAGATGGCAGAGACCTATTGTATAGGTCGATGCCCAACCGTTTAGATTAAGCTAAGCGATCGTCTAACAAAAGCTATGCAATTGTTTAGCTCATCGTTTAGCTCGGTCTGTGACCTACCCTCTACAGGATCGTTTACTTTGGGCAAGCGATCGTCTAGCAAAAACTATGCGATCTTTTAGTTAATACTGCACGATCGTTTAGCTCACTACTGCACGATCATTTAGCTCGCCCAACCGTCATTTAGTAAATCCGTATTTACTTGACGATTATGTGAGTTTCTTTTGCGCGAGAGAGAAAACTCACATTTTAGCATTTGTAATACTCCCTCCCAAAATAGGAAAACCATTTTTCTTTTAAACTCACGATTACCATGATTTAATAACCACCATCTACTTTGGTTATTTAAAAGAAAAATAATTAATTATCCAATAATTAATATTATTATAAACATAAATGATAACTAACTTATCATACTATATTTATAACCTATAGTTTTAATATTTCATCTCATGAAACATATAAACCATAGTTCTTTTTCTATTCCATAGTACTTAATGTAAATCTCATTTACATCAATCCTCCACTAGATGTATCTCATACATCATACTGATTATATCATATATAATCAAAATACCACTTGTCAATTTGAACATTTAAAATTAACACCAAGAACTGATCCTCAACTGAATCCATTGAGCTACCAAGGGGACCTCATGGACCGGTAGCTCAAAGCTCCAACGGTACGTGAATAACTGACTAAACTCTTTAGTCACGGGATCCACTATCCGTTAACTGCCAGGCACTTCACTAAAGACCGACAGCTGAACTTTTCTTACCACAGATATATTATGTGTCCATCTTAACCAATCAGCAGTGTGACAACCATTCACAGATCGCTCGTAAGTACAGTTGGGCCAATAACCGTTATGCCCCTATAGTTACATCTGTCTCCTTAAGTACCACTGATCCCTCTAATGAACATAAGTCATAGTCCTACTATGATTGAGTCTTCTCTTCAAAAGAGAAGTTGTGGCCATTATGTTCAAACCCCTCTCTACTTATCCTTGCTTCGGGAAAGGAGTGAATTCCATGTTATGGATTGAGTTTCCAGCTCCCAGATCAGACAAGTCCACAAAAAGGTAGGTATGTTGAGTTGGCAATATGGCCACTCTCACCCATACTAATCAAAGGATCGCCCTCAAAGGCAGGAGTTCAATGTCGTGTCACCTATGGTCGTTTAGGTGAGATGTAAGTCTCTAGTATCAATGACGTTATATACAAAGTCTAGTCATCTCGTGGTTCAGGTCTTATACAAACTCTTTGTATAGGACACCTCCACTCGCACGTCTCCACATGAATGGTTAGGATCTACCATCTATTGTAGTTTACAATACTTGCAAACCTCTATAAAGCGAGCCGTATCCATAGTATCACCAGGATCAGGTATCCCACCTTAATCCTTATTCTACAGACCTATTTAGGTTATCACTTAAGACATGATCCACTTGTATATCACATATACATGCTTAACTTCACATAAGATAACCAAGGAGCTTTATTTATTGGATATGAGTAAATGCCAGAATTAAATAACACTTATTTTATTCAATAAACAATGTGTATCTTTACAAAACAACAAGACTTCAAGAGAATTAGGACACCAATCCCAACACTTCATACACAAATTATAAACGTATTTAATAGCATGGTGTCGTGGCGATAAGGACGATTTTCCAAATATCCCTTGCAATCACTCCATTGAAGGATCCTATTGAAGGACCCTTGAGCGGAAGTGGGTTCGTCCCAAAGCCCATTTTTACAAAGAACGAAATTTTACAGAAAAATACAAATAGATTATGCATTTTGACAAAATTAAATATAGCATGCTCAATAAAAAAAAAATTAGGGTTTCATGAAACCTTACCTTTGAAGACCTTCTTCAAGAAATCCCTCAAACTGAAATTTACGTACATATTAGAAAATGGCCAATTGGACACGACCACTTAGAGTCCCTGATGACGTGCAGAAATGCATGTCATCTTAGGCCTTTTACTTAGAATTATGAGGGCTGTTATGAAGAATATGCGACAATTATATTAGGAATTCATGAGAAAATGAGCTTACATCGTTAAGCATGAAGAATCTCGGCTAACCCATTATAATGCATTATTATGCGTTTAATGTTCTATTTTTATAGCTAACGCAGGAAGTGGACACAAATGCGGAAACCGGACCACCGCATAGATGACCGCATGCGGAGAAACTCTCCATCGCAAAGGCGAACGCGTTCGATCAATGCATGGATGTTGCAGTAATCAGCTGCATGTGTCCATCGCATGAGAGTTGCGCTCATTAAACGATTGTAGTCATCATGTAGAGTTGCGGTATTAAATGAATGCGGTCACTGAATGATTGCGGCTACACGATAACGCATGATAAAGAGATCAACGCAAGGTTGGTGGAATGAACGCATCAACGTACATTTCGAGAAAAGCAAAAGATGATGTTGACATTTCACCTACCACGTCGTTAGCAGCAGAGATTCAAAAAGGACTAAACGCGCCGAATGTCAGAATCAGAGTAGTGCATTAATGCTATCGGTGATCCAGGCTCTATATAAAGAAGCCAATGAGCAGAATTTCTACTTGTCTAGGGTTTTCGCCTGAGGTTCGCCTAGGGCGGATCCTTGTGATCCAGAAAAATGCGTGAGAAGAAGCTTGAGAGTTCTTCCCTCCTTCCTCCATTCCGAGTGATGACCGGAGCCTTCGATCGGAGCTAGATCTCGAGAGAGTCAGCTCCTCCGCCCATCCATGGCTCCACCGGCAGCCTTGATGCCATCCACTAGAAGCAAGTCATTTTTTCCAGCCGGTCTCTCCATTTTCTTTTCTTTTCTTATATTGTATTGTATACATATTGTGATTAAGAAATTAATACATTTTGTATTCAATACACTTCTATGTTTCCTTCGATTCCATCTCCATCTTCTTTACTTAGCATCTTTAACTTTCATTGCATCACATAGTGAGATTGCTAGAGTATCACATACTTAGTCATGTGGATTAAGGATATGAAGTATGTAGCAAACCACCGAGAGGTGTGCGTTGAGTGAGTGTGTGGGAAAACCTTATTTGCTTAATTTGTAACTGTAGCAACGCCTGTCTATAGGCGGACGCAATGCTTGTCTATGAGTAAAGTCAGCAATAACAAACTGCCCGGGAGGGTAAGTGGTTGGTCGCATTAAGCAATGTAAGTCATTGTTCACTAGAGATAGGAATAATCTTATGTCAACAAAGTTCATGTGGTTACCTTATCCTGTGAGCGCATCATTCATCATTTAGGCTTACTTGAGAGAGTAGTCTAAAACCCAAATCTAAGACTCGAGAGAGCGGTTTGGAACACATAGGCAAGAATGGGGAACTTAAAGATAAGCTCTTTTTCTTTCACAGAGTGTATGCACCCTACGGATAGGATAATGAATGCATCTAGGAAGTAGGATATGTTGGTTGTATACGATCATCTCGACATTTATGCATACCCACCGCATACGTCCTAGAGTTAGGCTTAAGTGTGTGTGGCATGACAATATGGCTTGCGTTGACTAAGGTTTCCCTTGCGGTCAGCCTTAAGTATTGAAATGAAGACATCTCCACATTTTATCTATTTTCCCATTCATTTGTTTCATGTCATGAGTTGTCGTGTATCTACCTCTATTTGATATTCTCAATGCGTTGTCTGTTAGCTAGGAGTAGGAGTAGTGTCAGCTTAGCAACCTCCCATCCATTCTTTTATTCAACCACCGCATGCACATTACCGCATTCACCCAGCTACAAGTCCCTGTGTTTGACCTCGGATCACCCGAGAAAATTGCGTTCGCGTTATACTTGGCGTGAGCGCAAGAAAACTTATTATCGTTAGGAGTGGGATGTTGCGATCAGCTGCCAGGAAGACAGGATCCTGAGCTGATCAAACAACCCCTTGGTTTACCACTGGCACCGCGTTATCGTTCTTGTCCGCCATGTTGGCTGCCTTCTTTCGCTGAATTCTGTTCTAACGTACCCTTGCGCATAAAGTTCGCTCGATCTCAGGGTTAGCTATGAATTCCGGTTTAGCACTAGTACTCATAAACCATCAGATTGCTCTCCACGTTGAACAACCAGTACAATGAGATATGTCTTACAAAATATCAAAACACACTCAAACAATAAACTGTTAACCACATCCCCGACAACGACGCCATAAACTTGTAATGCGTTTGGATTGATGATGTAAATTGCTCACAATGATGCGATACTACTTTTAGTTATCCGTTAATTATGGATGTTCATGTAGTATGCCATGCGTTGTCACAAGTTTCCTTATGATGGAACCAAGTGTAATTCCACCGTAAGCTTCTCGGTGTGATCCGAGGTCGAACACGGGGAATGGTTTAGGTTATGTCGGTACGTTCATGATATATGCAACCAGGTTTTCAATCTTTTATAAAAATTGAGTTTGTATAAGTATGTAAATTGCAATAAAATAAAGGAAATCAGTAAAGATGCGATAAAAACATAAAAATACAGTAAACCTAAGCTAGATGATACAAGATACAGACTTCATGTACAAGATGCTAGGGTAAAGGCTGGCTGTGAAAGTTATGCAAAGACATGGGATGCTGCGACAAGTCTCATGAACATAATAGAAAGAGAAAGACAAATAACACAAACAACGCAAGTTCTTAATTGGATTGAAGGTACAAATACTGTTCTGTTCTTCTCTTGGCGTACACCTCTCAGTGATCGGCCGTAGTCCCACATGTCTGTGGTGAAACAGAGACTAACGTAATGAACGCAAGGTTGCTCCATGTCTGGAAGTACTACTCGCTTTAGTTAACACATTCTTCTAACCTTCTCTCGATAGATCAGAATGACACCTTCACTTCTGCTCTCACAGGTGAAGATGCAGTCTAGTATGCTTTAGCTAAACATTTTTTATATCTTTAATACAGATTAAGTTCTTAGTGATTCATATTGCTCATCAGGGGGTTAAGATACATCATGAAGAAAGTGATGGATGGGTGAACGAAAATAGATAGAAAATGGTAAATGGAATTTATCAAAACATTTAATATTTCTAGTAAGCATTTGATACATGGTGTGTGAATGAAGAGATAAAGAAAACATGAAATACACAATGAAAGAGAGATAGAACAGATACAAATAAGTGCCAATGTCTTGGCACATATTTAATGGAGATCTGCTTGCCAGATAGGATGGATTTGATGGTAGGAAGAGCTTTCCTCTCAGGCTTGCTTTACCGATAGCAGGGATCTTTGCACAGAGCTTCCGATCGGGAGTTTGGCAGGTTGGATCTGAGATTCACCTCTCGGCCTTATCTCGTCTTCTTCCCGGATTTCTTCTCTTAAGCACTCAGCTTAGCCTTTTCTCTACAATTTAGCAGCAATTAGCCTCGTATCAAGTAGCATATCTTTTCTCTGAAATCAATGGGGTATTTATAAGTGTAGATCTTTAACTCCGGCCTTGTGGTCCCCACTCATGGTTATGATAATTCTGAAGATGGAGGGATATTATTCCTTCTGTTATGCAATAAGATCGTCAATTCTGCACAACCGTTAGTTGTATACGTGTCTCAATCCTCCACTCTTGCGTTGCTCAGCTGTATCTTTCGATCATAGGTTCGCATGCAATGTTTGTTTTTATTACTGCATGCGGTTGAAGCACAACTCTTGGTTCGAATGTCGCATTGGGCCGTCATTGTTGTAATTGTTTCTTCATTGTTGATTGACGGGCGCAATGTGACAGAGATGCATTGATTAGTCTCTCATGAGCCTTGAGTGCAAACGGTGACTTGGTCTTCTGCAAAACAGAGTAAAGTTCGGCTTATCTTCCATCTTTTTGGTGTTAGTGGGTGTAATCGAAAACATTTATAACTATTGCAATACTAGGCTAATTTTCATACAATTGGTGCATAATTACTAACTTTTTACAGCAATATCTAGATATGATGGCATAAATAACTTGTATTTCTAGAAGTTATCACACCCCCAAATTTAGATATATGCTTGTCCTCAAGCATATCTTCTATTAAGAGAATCATGCTCCATTCCTATCCTACATTTCTGCAACGATTGGTTGCTCCGAATGTTACACTTAGGCACATTACTTGACATCGCACTTTCAATCTATCCATGCTAATTTTTAGCAAGCCCTACTTTATTCTTCTATGTAACAAAATTCTGCTTAAAGACACTTTTCTAGTTTTCAAAATAGAATGTTTATCTCTTCTTTATCAAAACAACTTGATATATCTATATGCGGTGAGCAAAAATTTGCGTCATTTATTCACTTAGAGAAAGTTGATCATGGTTACACTTTTCGTTTTGGCTTGTCCCCACAGGTGTCATGCGAACATCCAACTACGGTTGTGTGCCAGTTTCAACTTTAACTCATGATAATCAGAGGAGTTGTCCCTTGCACTCTTTTTATTTTTCTCTTTTTGTTTATACTACGTTGTTCTTGGAAACCAACCTTCGTTTTGCCTTGCTCTTACGGGTGTCATACGAACATCCAACTACGAGCAGGCTCCTTTCACAACTAAACTCTTATCAGGTTAGAAGCATTTTTGAAATTTTCCTTTGTGCTGACATTGGAGTTTTCCATAACATATTATATATAAATATAAATATATATATATATATATATATATATTTATCTATTTATTTATTTTATTTTTTTTAAATGGAAAATGGACGCATGTTCTTAAATACTGCATATTCTTGATATTATCTGCTCAGACCTTCCTCACCCCCAAATTTAAAGATGAGCAAGGTCTTTATTGCGTTGTTTGGGTAGACTAGAAAAACACTTAAAGGAAAATTTGAAAAAGAAGGTTTGAGCAGAACTTTGAAAGATAAAAGGTAAAGTACTGCTAAACTAAGAGTTAACTAAGTGTTAGTTAGAATTTACTAAGTTTGGGAAATGTTTCTAAGTGTAAACATATAATACATCATAGCAACGCAATAAAGATCGTAAAAATAAAAGATTAAGAATGTCATAAAAATTAACAAAGGAAGATAAAGATTATATACTCTGATTGTATTGACTATTAAAAAGTATACAAATATATTACAAATGAACACATTACAAAAAATCTTCTATTGCCTGTACAAGAGTTAAAGCATTTGATTAACTTACAAATAATAAAAGAATTGAATACAAATAATGAATAGCCACATTAAAAAAAAAAAAACTCAAATTGGAAGAAAGAGTAAACATTAAGGCTGAGGAGCAAGGGGATCCGGTGGAGGATGTTGAGGTGGCGTAACAGAAGCATCATCAAATAGTAAGTGCTGCCTTAGATGCGGAGGCACCATCGGACCATGTAGATAGTCGGTAAGAAAGTTGAAGTACTTCTGATTGGGCTCCGCTATATGCCTTTGGTTTAGGAAGATTCTATGCATACTGCGCTGGATATTGATGAGTGCTTCCCTTGAAGTTGCAGCACTGTGTTGAATCTCATCAATGCGCTCTATTGCTACCTCAAATTGATGATTGAAGAAGTGATGCTGCTGGGATACAAGCTCTTGCTGTTGAGAGAAGAGGGTTCTCATTTCAACTAACTCAGCAGCCAGGGGGGTGAAGGATGATTGTGCCTGCAATGTCTCGCCAGCACCGTTTTGGGGCTGGGCAGATGTGCCTTGACCCAAATCGCGAGGGTCATCAATTTGCAGCGGTGGGATGGTGGGGTACGGTGATGAAGTTGTCTGTGAAGGTGGGGTTGCTGGGTGAATGATAGGAGATTTGGGGACAAGAGGAAGGTTTGTAAAAGATTCGTGTAAAAGGGACGAGGGTTGCGTTGGCGGGCTCGGAGGGCTTGGAGATCGGATAACTAAGGGAAGAAGGTTTATGGGCTCTTGATCTTGCGCTAGTGACTCATGAACCCTTTCTTTTCCCTTATCTTCTCTTCGTCTTCTTTTTAGTCTGGGTTCTTGCGGCGCATTCAAATCGATCGCAGGTCTCTTTGCCAGTAGCTCGGGGCAATACAGGGAATCCTTGAGAAGCATCCTCAAAATTTTGATGTTGATGAGGCCGTGGACTTCTGGCATGGGCTCCTCATCAATGCCTACACCCACAGTTAGGCATAAACTTGAGACGATCCATGGGAAGAAGTACTGCCCCCGTATATGCCCTACCAATGCTTTGATTTGCCCTGCGATCAACCACCCCACGTCGATAAGAATGCCACAAGCAATACAGTATGCGGCCATTACCCGATCCCTTGATACAGTTCTATCGTGCGTTGTTGGGATCAGCCACTTCTTGACCAGATAAACCCAGCGCTTTCCCTCCAGTAGAAAAGACTTGGACTCCAAGGTGTGGATGCCTTTAGGTGAGACCGACCATCGTGTGCCCAGTTACGCTAGTACCCTCAGCGCGTCTTCCATCAATTCTTCTATAGGATCATTAATAATCTTGTTCCCTGGTGCATCAGGGTTGTTCATCATCTGATATAGCTCATTGATGTCCTTTGCGCTAAAGTGTACTGTCTCTCCCTTACAAGTCACTGCATCCCTATTTCCGTGCAACCGCCTGCGATAGAAGTCCCACACTACTTGAGGCACGATGATGGATAGACATCAAAAGAACGTGTCCCACACATGCTCCACAATGACGCTCGTGATGAGGTCAGGTAGTGGGGTCGGCACAGGGTAGAAGACTATCTAGATCAACATGTCATCCCTATTTTCTTTTTGATCAACTTATCATATAATATATATATTAAACTATATGTTATATCAAATATAACATATAACCTATTGACCTGACCTGCATGCATTGACCGGTCCGGTTCAACTTGGTTGAGCTAGTTTAACCTAGTCTTTTGGAGTTCTTGAGCCAGTTCGAGTGTTTTTTTGGCCGGTTCTGGTTGGTTCATATATATATTTTTTTAAAAAAAAACCCCATAGGATAGGCATATGGCATGCATTTGTTATATATTGTAAGTGTTATAATGTATATAATATGCATGCTTAGATTTTCATAATTTAATATAAGTGTTATATTAAGTCATGATGTTTTTTTATTATTATTAAGGAAGCATGTTATAATGAATGTTCTAGGGTTTTATAATTATTATAAAATAACCTAGACTTTTAAAATCTATAACAAATATAAATTGCATGTTCACCTAGGGTTAACTAGTACAATCAATCGATTTTTTTTAAGAGTTAAAATATGTCGATTACTTGTAAAACAAAAGTTGTTTACTTACCCAGGGAGATCTTGTCTAAGGTTGGGGGTGCTTAAATTGATGGTTTACAAAACACCTCCTACCTGGATATCAAACTGGCGTCTAAGTCAATAACCCTAGTTTTAGGAGCATGCATGAGTGTTGTAAAGTAATAAAATTGGTTTATCACCTAGAAATCATCGGTTAATTCCCGCTATAAGAGTTATAATAGGAAAATTTACCTAGACTTAGGTTGTATAAAATTAGTCGGTTGATAACCAAGTCATTACCTAATTTTATAAAGTAAAACATTTCATTGGGAGATTAATAATATATGAGATATATTATTTCTGGCTCTTACATCCTAAAAGTTCACATTGTGAGATCTATGTGTTGGGAATGGTGTATTAAATCTCCTCGTAATCTCTTAGTTTGTAAACATTGTATAAATATATTGTTGTTAATAAAATAAGTGTTATTTTATCAACATATACTCAATCCAATAAACTAAGATATGAGGTTATTTCATGGAATTTAAAAAGGTATATAGAGACATACAAGTGGATCTTGTTTAAATAATAACCTAAACAGTCTATAGTAGATGGATAAGGCTGGGTACCTTATCCTGGTAATACTACGATACAACCCGCTAGGTGTTATAAGTGTTGTAAATGTTGGGTTTTATGTCCTAAAACTCGTGGTATGTAAACAATATAACTTATTCTGGAAATTCAATAAGGTGTTATTGAATAGATGTTTGCTCAATAAAAATCCCATAAACCTAAAAGTCCCTTGACTATTGGATGAGTACTTGAACTTTATGTGGAGTCATAAAGGTGGATCAGGATCGAGTAAATAGCCAAAATGATATATAGTATATGAATAAGGTTGGGTACCTTATTCTGGTAACACTATTGGATGCAGCCTGCTATGTAGTAGTTTCAAGGAGTTGTAAAGTGCTACAAACAAAGTGCTCCTAATTCCTTCATGTTGGGACATGAGGAGTGGGGGTGTCCTTGTGCAAAAAGGTTTGTACAAGATCGGACCACGAAATCAGTCACTCTTACTTTATAACGCTGTTTACTGTTTAAGACTGACTATTTCAAAGTGATGACCTAGGTAACTTGACCTTAATTCTAAGCTAACTATGAACTTCTATTTATTTGGAGTTATCCTTAGATTTGCATAGGTCAGGGTTGTCTCAACAGCACCGGCTCAATAAACCCCCCATTTCAGGGGTAAGACTGGATAGATAGTTGGGAACATAGGGTGCAAGACGGAATTCACTCCTACCCGCTTTTAGGGATAGTAGAGAGGTTGTTCCCTTATGTGCTAATTCTAGGTCTTGAACAAGGGATCCCGCCCTCTCATTGGCCCGAGAGGGACTCAGTTTTGTTGATTCGATCACAAAACAATTGTTCATTAGAGGATCATTGGGGACATAAGGAACAAGAGGTAATTTTAGGGGTAAAACGAAGATTCAATCCAGTCGTTATTACGAACAACATGTGAAGGGTTGACTTACTAATCATGGTTATATCAAATACACATAATATATCTACAGTGAGGAGAGTTCAACTATGAGGATTTAGTGGAGTGACCCATTAGTTAACGAATGAGGGTTAGATCGGTCTAATGAGTTTAGCCAATTAATCTTGGATCATTGGAGCCCATGATCTATAGGTCCACAAGGTCCCTCTACTAGCTCGAAAATGGATTAACTCTAGACTAGTGTGATAAGTTAATTTGAAACGGCTCTGTTAGGGTTCCCTCATCTGGGATCCCTGGGGAAGAGGATCAAGTTGGCCCTTTCGAACAGCTTGAAAAACTTTCGAGTTATGAATCGGGAATAGAACTCATGGGCAATGCTTGGGTACAATTTAGAATCCATTATTATATGTTTTCTCTAGTTTTTGTTGTTTTTGAGTGAAATTTTTTAATTAGATCGTGCTACTTTGAAATCCGATGGGGTTTTTCGTAGCAGTCCAAGGGGTTAGTTTACTTTTGGGCATGCTTCGTTTGCTTTGCTCTTCTTCTTCGGACACATTTGGCCTGGTGCTAAAACCTTGTTCAGAGATGTCTTTGCTGGGAAACAATGATGATACTCGAACTCATGCTTTATCGAGCATGTTATCCAATTTTAAAATTGGTTTATTCGGCAGCAGCAAATGCTAGTCACAATATGGGTTTCAAACAAAGAGATTTAGTCATTAGTAAAGCAGAAGTCAATCCTGTTCTCTCTTAAAGCTTTATAAAGCTCTAAGAGAAAGGGTTGGTTAAAAACTATTGACTGTAAACCATAGCAGTATATCTTGTCTCCGGCTTAGCCTATAACCCTATAATACTTGGCGCCCTGTCTTGTAGACGAATTCCCTTCTGTTCCTGTTGCGCTTTCTGGTAGGTTACCGGGTCAAGGTGTTGTTATTCTTCTTTCGTGCTAGCCCTTGACTTTGACCTTGTGAAACTCTCTTATCTTATTGAGATTGAAGGCTCTATTTTGGCTACTGCTAAAAGAGATGGTACAGCTGTTTTGACTCTGTCTTCCTTAGCAAACGAAGCATTCAATCCCTCAATCAATAGCTGGGAATATCCCTAGGCCAACAATCGATCTTGAGGTAGGGAAAGCGAACCTAGCAACCCTTAGACAAGCGAGCACTAGTACTTGATATCCCTCAACAACCCAAAATGCTATGGTTTGTTGACTTTCTAGTATGCGCCCAGAGGAAAGGTAATTAGCTAGTTTACTACGTTGAGATGGCACTCTAAAGAAGAGGAAGTTGACTAGGGAAGGGTTCGTCCTTTAGTTCTCACAAACGAGAGAGATGGAAATTCTTTTTCTTCTATTTATATAGAGTACTGAAAAGAAGGACTCCCTCTGCCTGACAACCCCAAGTATGGAAATGTGCTAAACTTGCTTTCCTTTCTCATTACCTTGGACTATCGGTTGAGACTCTCCGTCATCCATCAAACTCTTGGTCTATTCCTTAGTTCCATTTCCTTCTAATCCTGTCCCTTTGAGTAGTGCTTGACGATAGAAGCAAACGAGTTGGCTATGATAGATTGGGCATGTTCTCGCTTACGACTTGGGAGAGTCTGGGACATTCCCTCATGATGGAACGACTACCTTCTTTGTGTTGTCTACTCAAGGAAAGAGCGGGATATTTAGCTGAAAGGGTGAACAAGGTCGAGCGCGTTCAAACGTTACTCCAGAGTACCCTCTTGGGCAGCAGTCGAAGAATAGCTAGTGCGCCCTTGGCAATTTCGCTTTCAATCTACTAGCTCGACTTCCTGTCCAGTCTGCCTTTGAAGCCTAGTTCCCATTTCCTTCGTGTAAGTTCAATTCCTTTTGAATCACTTTTCTAGTAATCGGTAATGTAATAAAGGCAATCGATGAGGGATATTCAAAGCATCTAGGAAGAAAGGACGAGTGATTACTCTAGCAGTGGATACGTTCTAAACCGATTCTTTCACTATTCTATCACCCCCGGTTCACTTCACTCCCTAAAGGCGGATTAAGACTAAGGCTACTCTCGGGAGGCAAGGAAAGAGATATTCAATCAACCAAGCAAAGAACCACTACCACAGTCTTCACCAAGACAACAGGAAGGAAGAGAGTCAAGGGCAGGGTAAGAGCTGCCCTTGACTCTCTCAGTTAGGAGAATGTCATTTTGCTAGGAAGACGATCTGATGCAGAGGCTTTTCGACCAGTTACTGTCCGAGCAGGGAGAATAGTCTAAGAAGACTCAACTGCCAGAAGAGGTTTCAAAGTTAAGAAAGGTAAAGATTTATCCCCGGTTCTTGTTCGAGAATCTGCAGCAATAAATGATTCCTTAAGTACCACTGATCTCTTCTAATGAACATAAGTCATAGTTCTACTATGACTGAGTCCTCTTTTCCAAAGAGAAGTTGTGGCCACTATATTCAAGCCCTGAATCAGCCCTTAAGGGAGTAATCTCTCTACTTATCCCTGCTTTGAGAAATGAGTGAATTCCATCTTGTGGATTGAGTTCCCAGCACCCAGATCAGACAAATTCCCAAAAAGGTAGGCATGTTGAAATGACGATCTGGCCACTCTCATCCATACTAATCAAAGGACCGCCCTATGAAAATGAGGTTTTGAAGTTCCTGGATGCTAAAGTATCAGTCAATTAACACATTTCCTTAACCATGTAATAACCATAATTGATCCCTGGAGTTAGTTTTTATGATAAAACCTTCTTGATTCATAAGTCATAGCTTGAATTTACTCGCTCCCTAGAGCTAGTTAACTCATTGCCCATGCAAGGGAAAACATACTATCCTATACTGCTCCAAACCCACCTATAGCAACTTCTTGTTATCAACTCAACTTTATTACAAGTCTATCCCTTATGCCAATGGTGATATTGGAAGATCCAACTTACTTACTTTTGTGCATATACCACTTTTGTCTACCTCAAGCTGGATTAAGTTCCTTTTTCAGTCAAATTGATAGTCTTTCTAGTTCATGTTTCGAACTTGAACACTACGTCAAAATCCCTTAAATCTTACTAATGCCCTTAATGGTTTACCTCTTAACTAATGAAACCTCAACATACCATGTCAATAGTTCTTGAACATCTACTGTTACTGGTAACTCCATTTTAGCTTATCCCTTCTCAACCTTTTATTTCGTTAACAGATTCTTGTGTTAAAACAAAGTTCCATACCGATCACCTATGTAAGCTATCTTTCCATCCAACTCATATTCTCCTAAAGTTCCACATGATAATGAGATATTTTTCTTTTATACCAAAACAAACCTTGTAACCCCTCATATCATGCCTCCAAACCATACATAACTAAGAGTTTTAAACACATTAAATTCCTTTCTTTTTCCAAAAGAGTAAACTTTCTTGGATACTTTTTCCCACATTCCAAGTGAAATATAATCTCTTTACTAAAGTATATTTTACTTAACTCCTCCATAAGTCTTATCTCTTTCACTAAGAATTTTCCTCTTGTAGAATTCTCCTTTGCCAATTTTTATGTTTTTAAACTCCAAACGACTTTCGTTTGTTCAAATTTGTCCAACTTTGATCTCCATATCACAACAAGGTTATGGATTTAATTAATCTAGGTACTCTAAAATTATCCTTCAACCCAAACAAATAACACTTTGCTTTATCCCCTTTAAGTCTAAACTCATGTCTAACTATTTTGGCTTCCTTTAATGACATCAACTTAGCTAGATATTCCAAAAGAATCCTTCATATCACTACGCATACTTTACCTAGTCCATCAAGTCGTAGTATTACTAAAGTGATTATGACTTATTAATCCTTTCCAAAATTTCTCTCAAAATGTTCGGTTTTAATATCTCATAACCTTTAATAAATCTATAGACTCTTCTTTTTCTCCTTCTTATCCATAAAATAACTTTTAACCTTATACTTGAGTATGTGGCCTGTGAAGAAATTTATTTGTACTAACACCAATTGCACTACTCAAAAAAAAAAAAAAAAAAAAACATAACACTAATCCTTAATGTATTCTTATCTAGACAATTTTAATTCTTGGCTTGAACATTTAAATACCTTTATTACTGAATTATCATAACTCTACATAGTTTCATCAACCTTTAAGATTTCTGAATTGAGGTATAAATTTGATTGTTTCTAACAAATTTTTCATGAGATAAACAAGTGCCAAGTGACCTCATAATTTTATTTTTTTTTCTCCTTTTGTAGTGTCGTACCTGAATAATCCGCTTATAATAACTTCTAACGAGTCACTAACCTAGCATTAGAATATAACTAGTGCATTTAAGCTAAACAAATATTTTAATGCATAACTACCATAAAACTTTTAATTGATAAGACATATATGACGATGACGAGGAATCCGTTCATGGGACATAGGGACAATCAGGACTTACATAGTAAGTCAGTCTACAGAACCCAAAACATGGGCTCTGATACCAACCGTAACGACCCAGCCCCCTAGGACTCAAGCTAGGCCGTTACTAAATATATGCATGCATGGAACTTAAAACGACACACTTTTATGGTGAAATAAATATTAAATAAATAAGGTAAGTTCAAAAGCTCTTCATTAAATTCAAATATTAAAAACAACAATAGGGTACCCATAAATCATAAATGTTAATAAATAGTAAG
Source organism: Benincasa hispida (assembly GCF_027475165.1). NCBI lineage: Eukaryota > Viridiplantae > Streptophyta > Magnoliopsida > Cucurbitales > Cucurbitaceae > Benincasa > Benincasa hispida. Next base: position 77,281,733 of record NC_143486.1, read on the forward strand.
TTTCAAACATCAAAACTGAAAGTTAAGCAAAACATGAAAAGAAATCTAAATCTCATGAGCGGAAGCATAAAACTAGTCCCAATGGCTCGATCACGAATTCCGCTGGTCAATCGCCGGTGCATCTCTACCTTTACCTAAAACAACAACATGAGAAAGAATGAGTATAAAATACTCAGTAAGTAACCCCACTACTGGGGTCGGGCTAGACATCTATGTCCTCTAGATTCCTACCTCTGGCCGAACATAAAAACCGCTCTAGTCCTCATGGGACACATACATACATGAAAAACTGGTTTCTATCCTACTGTAGTTAAGTATGCCCATTACCTCTGGTGAATCTCGAAGGAAACACAACCCCTGGTGAACGCTAAAGGAAACACAATATCTGGTGAATCCCGAAGGAAACACAATATCTGGTGAATCCTGAAGGAAACACAATCTAGTGAATCCCAAAGTAAACACAATATCTAATGAATCCCGAAGAAAACACAATATCTGGTGAATCCCAATGGAAACACAATTCCTGGTGGGCATCTAACTAATCAGTAAAGACACTATCATAGTCTCAACATCACAATTATCACAATATGGTTTTATAACATACATATACACCTCAAAATCATGGCTATACAACATGCATATACGCCTCAACATCCTCATATCAAATACAACCTCAGTGAATCAAGTATCATCTTTTACTAGCATGCAAGTATCTACGTATACAAATAGATTTTTCAGATTCTTATACAAGAACATATATCGGTCATACTATACTATCCGTTTATCATGCTATCGTTTTGTTCTGACATTCATCTATTATGCTAGCATATATTTAGTGTTTGGCCTGTGGGCAGTTCCAGTAATAAGATTACTTACCTCGATACTAGATTCAGATATCCAAGTGGCAGTCTTCAATAATCAATCTTTGAATTCAATTCCCCAACGAAGCCTGAGCAACAACCACCCTCAAGATTCCAATCTCCAAAATCTTCCTACAATCAGACCCTGCTTCCAACTTTTAATCATTTTCTCCCGTAAAATTTTCAATTCACAAAGAATTTAACTCACCCTCTTCCACAATGAAATTAATCCTTGACATTAATTTCAAATTAAATTTGTGTGACATAACCCCCTTCCAAAATGAAATTAATTCTTGACATTAATTTCAAATTAAATTTGTTTGACATTAAAAGTCCAATTTCCATAATTTCCCTCCGATTAAACCATTAAATTGAAACACCCCTTCCTTCCAAAATAAAATTAATTCCTGCCATTAATTTCCAAATTTAATAATTTCAACGTCAATCCATTAATTTCCAAATTGTATAATTTCAACGTCAATAATTAAATTCCCACAATTACACTTAAGTTCAAAAATTTCAAAAATGCCCTGAATTAATAAAAATTATTGAAATTACATAAATAATAAAAATTCGGGGTGTTACATGACTCCATTCGGAAAGAGGATGTATGAGTCAATACCAAGGTGAACAAGGGAAGTAGTTCATAGTAAGTAGGTGAAGGAAATGTGTCAACATATCCTACGGTCTTCTCCATTAGTCTGAACCGTGAGATTCCTATGTTGCGCCTACTGTCGTTTTTCATGCAGCACTAGCTAGTCGTTAATCACGACGATCCCTACGGAGGGTTGTAACATAGGATTTAGAACAACCCAGCCTTCAGTAAAATGAATAGGGTTTTATAGTTCTGTCTTGGGTATTTGTCTTCTATTTAAGAGGCATACTCATACCGTAAGATATGAAAATAACGGGTCTACACTTACAGAATTATTAAGTGTTAATAATTTATGACCAAAAGCAGTACCTAAATGATTATCGGAATATGAGTTATTCTGGAGATAGGATTTAGTCAAGAATACCTTGATGTAGTATCGTTGCAAAAGAATAATCTTGGGTACATTATTAAAATTGCTAAAACTTGATTGGATTTAAAAGTAATTCACTTATAGATTTTGTTTATAATTTCAGAATGACGAGTTCAATGATGTTGGCGTCGAATAAACTTATTGGAGATAATTACGTAACTTGGAAATAAAATTTAAACACGATACTTGTGATAGACGATTTGTGGTTTGTCTTAGCTAAGGATTGTCCTCCCATTCTTAGCTCTAATACAAACCGAGATGTTCGGGATGGGTATGACAGATGGGTCAGAGAGATTATATAATTTCTGCGAGGGATGTTTGGAAAACTGTCCTTCACCATGAGGCATGATGCCATCAAGTACGTTTACAACAATCACATGAAAGAGGGGACGAATGTTCGTGAACATACCCTGGACATGATGGTCCACTTTAATGTGGCAAAGGTAAACGGTGTTGTCATGGACGAGAGAAATCAAGTTGGTTTTATTCTAGAATCTCTTCTGAAGTGTTTTCTGCAATTCTATACGTATACATTGATTAATAAAATTGAATACAACTTGACTACTATATTGAATGAGCTACAGGTTTACCAGACAATGTTGAGAACAAAGGGTTTGGAGTCAGAAGTAAATGTTACTACTACCGAGAAAAGAGGAACGTCCTCCAAGCCTGATATTGCCTTCTCTTCGTAGAGTATGAGTATTCCTGTAAAGAAGGGCAAAGTGAAAGGGAAGAAGAAGCCTGCTGGAAAGAAAGGCAAGGATGAACATTGCAGATAAAGGAAGACATTTCCACTGCAACGAAGAAGGGCACTGAAGGAGAAACTGCCCTCAGTGCCTTGTCGAGTCGAAAGCAGAAAAAGGTAATCAGGCTAACTAGTCCCTAGGACCATTTGCTCAGCTCATCCAGTAGGAGAAGTTGCTACTTGTTTTTACTGTTAATGTAAAGCTCGTAAAGAACAAATTGTATATATTTTTGTGATAAACGAAGTGTTCATTTTTCAAAAATTATGATTGGTGAAGCAACTTCTGTTAAGAGTCAAACTGTTAAAAGCCATTTGCAAATATTCAGATATTTTAATGACTAGATCAAAGTATAGAAAGTTTAAAGATCTCTAGCTCTGACTGTTAACAAAGAGTTGTTAAAGAATAAAGATAGGTCAGATGCATCTTACTCAAAGATTTGAAAGTACCTCAATGTAGAGGGAGGAAAGTGTGCTTCCTGGCCATTATTAAGATGCAATCCCCATATAGGTTTATCAAAAGCCTATTGTATATTAATATGTTTACAATAGTTCTTTCGACTAAAGTATTTAAGAATTACCTAGTAAAACTAGGAATACCAAATTATTAACCTAGGGTAAGTGGGAAAAATATCGGGCATGGACAACCGAATGGTAAAAGATGGGTATGGGATGTCCTAGTTTATTATATTTCTCTATAAAACTCAGAAACTCAATCTTATATATCAGATTTATAAGTTACCACTGGGGTTTTAGTTCAAGTGAGAGTTTGTTGGGTTTTATGTCCTAAAACTCGTAGAATGTAAACAATATAACTTATTCTGGAAATTCAATAAGGTGTTATTGAATAGATGTTTTGCTTAATAGAAATCCAATAAACCTAAATCTCCCTTGACTATTGGATGAGTACTTGAACTTTATGTGGAGACATAAAGGTGGATCAGGTTCGAGTAATAGTCAAAATGATCTATAGTATATGAATAAGGTTAGGTGCCTTATTATGGTAACACTATTAGATGCGGCCTGCTCTGTAGTTGTTACAAGGAGTTGTAAAGTGCTACAAACGAACTGATCCTAATTCGTTCATGTTGGGACATGAGGAGTGGGGGTGTCCTTGTGCAAAAGGGTTTGTACAAGATCAGACCCTGAAATCAGTCACTCTTACTTTATAATGTTGTTTACTATTTAAGACTGACTATTATCAAAGTGATAACCCAGGTAACTTGATCTTAATCCTGAGCTAACTATGAACTCTTGTTTATTTGGAATTATCCTTAGATTTGCATAAGTGAGAGTTGACTCAATAGCGCTGTCTCAATAAACCTCTCATTTCAGAGGTAAGACTGGATAGATAGTTGAGGACATAGAGTGCAATACGGAATTCTCTCCTACCCGCTTTTAGGGGTAGTAGAGCGTTTGTTCCCTTAAATGCTGATTATGGGTTTTGAACAAGGGATCCCGCCCTCTCATTGGCCCAAGAGGGACCCTGTTTTATTGATTGGATCACAAAACAATTGTTCATTAGGGGATCGGTGGGGACTTAAGAAATGAGGTAATTTCGGGGGTAAAACAAAGATTCAACCCAGTCGTTATTACGAACAACCTGTGAAGGGTTGACTTACTAATCATAGTTATATCAAGTGGACATAATATATCTACAGTGAGGCGAGTTCAACTATGGGCTTTAGTTGAATGACCCATTAGTTAACGAATGGTGGTTAGATTGGTCTAGTGAGTTTAGTCGATTAAACTCGGATCATTGGAGCTCTTGATCTGTAGGTCTATGAGGTCTCCCTACTAGTTCGGAAATAGATTAGCTCTAGAGTAGCGTGATGAATTAATTTGAAGCGTTCAAGTTAGAATCAAATGGAACTAGAGAATATATATTTAAATATGATTTAAATATATGAAGATAGATTTGTGTAAAATTAATTTAATATTGGATATTAAATTAATTAGAATTATTAAACTGTTTAAATAATTATTTATTAACTTTATTATAAAATTAATTTATGAAATTAATTTGTAAAATTAATAAATTTTGATTTTAGAAATAAAATATATTTTTAAAATCATTTTGGATTTTGGAAATAGAAAAACACAAAAATGAAAAATAGGATTTTTCGAACTTCATCTTCAACTTGCTCACAAAGAATCCATTATCATCAACCTTCAATAACTTCAAGTATAAGCTGCATCCCATGCAATAAATCTTTTTGCATGATAATCAACAACCCAAAATCACTCCAATCTTTTTAATATATTACAGACTATCATACAAAGAGATCTGCTGCAATGGGATGTAGCTCATGCTTGGAGTAATTGAAGGTTGAAGATAATGGGTTCTTTGTGAGCTATTTGAAGATGAAGTTGAAAAATCCAATTTTTCCTTTTTACGTATTTTGAATTTCGAAAATCCAAAATTGATTTTAAAAACATATTTTATTTCTAAAATCAAAATTTATTAATTTTACAAATTAATTTCATAAATTAATTTTCTAATAAAATTAATAAACAAATAATTATTTAAACAATTTAAATAATTCTAATTAATTTAATATCCAATATTAAATTAATTTTACCCAAATCTATCTTCATATATTAAAATCATATTTAAATATATATTCTCCAATTTCGTTTGATTCTAATTTGAACATTTCAAATTAACTTATCACGCTACTCTAGAGCTAATCCATTTCCAAGCTAGTAGGGGGACTCGTGGACCTACAAATCATGGGCTTCAACGATCCAAGATTAATCGACTAAACTGAAAGAGTTAAATAACATGCAGCTGAAGTATCAAGGATCCATAAGCATTCTAATTCACTAATTTTGGCAAAAACTAAAGCATGCTCTTCTAAAAAATGGGTTTTCAGAACATACCTTTTATGAACTCTCCAAGAAAACGTGTGTATAGTAGCTGTTTTCACTTGATATCACCGTGAACCACCTTAAAGCCTTCCATACTATGCTCTTGGAGCTTTAAGTAGAGTTGTGGGACTCAAGAACAAATTGAAGATGTGAAGAAGCAAGAAGATCTCATAGCAATCGATTGAAGAAGAATGTTTCTTCTTCACAAAAAATTTTCCCTCAAATTCTGCATTAACACTTCTCCAACGACTCCAATCTTCTTTATATATAGTAGATGAACATGCAAAAAAATGGAGTACATAGTTTGCAGCTCATGCTTGAAGAATCAATGTAGAGAGGATAATGGCCTTTGTGTGAGCATGAAGATGAAGGTAATGGAGAAAATTGAATCCCCATTTTGTGCAACCATGCAAAAAAAATTTTCCATTTTCTTTTAAAACAAAAAATGATTTTAAAACCATTTTAATACAAAAATTATTTTCTTAAATTAAGTTCATAAATTAATTTAATATCAAATATTAAATTAATTTTTTGCACAATAATCATCTTCATATATTTAAATCATATTTAAATATATATTCTCTTGTTCCGTTTAATTTGAACGTTTCAAATTAATTTCTCAAGCTACCCTAAAGCTTATCCATTTACGAGCTAGTAGGGGGACCTCGCGGATCTACAAATCATGGGCTCCAATGATTCGAGATTGATTAGTTAAACTCATTAGTTCGATCTAACTCCCATTCGTTAACTAATGGGACACTCCAATATAGCCCATAATTGAACTCACCTCACTATAGATATATTATGTCCACTTAATAACCATAATCAGTAAGTCGATCCTTCAAAAGTTGTTCGTAATCACAGCTAGGTCAAAAAAACCGTTTTACCCCTATGACTACATCTTGTTCCTTAAGTTCCTACTGATCTTCTAATGAACAATACTGATTCATAATCTCTATGAATCAAATTCTTTCTCTATCATGAGAAGGTGGGGCCTCGTTTGTACAAAACTTAAGAGAACAACCTATCTGTTAACCCTAAATAAGGTAGAAGTGAATTTCACCTTG